>NW_011967226.1:1412195-1456339 GCF_000949405.1 Vollenhovia emeryi | reverse complement strand
TCCGATACATTCTTAAGAAAGGAAAAATATTCCAAAGGAGTAGTCGAGGAGTCCGAGATTTCGGCACGGATGCTTGTCACGGGTAAATTGTCCTTGTTCGTATCAGTCCTAATCGCATAAGATTTATCATTTCCCTTCTCGTGTATCTTTGCATGCTTGTTGAGATGGTCACTTCTGCTAAATGTTTTACTGCATATGTGGCAGATATGTTTCCTTTCGCCAGTATGCGTGCGATAATGACGATGCAGCTCGTCACTCCGCGTGAATCTTTTTCCACACACAATCCAGTTACAGTGGTACGGTCGTTCGCCGCTGTGCTTTCTGACATGCGCCTTAACGTGCGACGATTTGCTGAAGATCTTTCCACATCCATGCATGGGACATAGGTGTAGCCGTTTGCCGTCATTGCCAAGCAGTGCTTTGTCTTTGTCGACAGTACAATTAGAGCACTCGCATTTCCTCCTATTGGTTTTACTGGGTTTGTGTACAAAGCCTGGAAGTTGCGAATCCGAGAGTCCCATTATTGACGAACGATAATGATCGTTTAACCCGTTTGTATAAAAATTAGGTAGTTTTTCCCACGAATCTTTCGGGAGAGTAGGATTATTCGGTGAAGGATAATATTGGCTATTCGGAGAAACTGCCGTAATCTGGTGATCGTAATAGTCCTGCATTGTATACGATAAGCCGGTCATCATATCGCGCGCTGCTATCGCTGTATGTGTATTGCTGTATAACGGTAAGGGTTCACAACTTTTTGGATAAGCAGTGGCACTCTGGTATGGCACGTGATAAATCGGTGTACTCGGCAGAGTATACGAGGACGGGTCGTATTTAAAGCCACCTTGGCGATTTACGTTGGAAGAGCTGACAGAAATGGCATTATGGTTCATTCCATAGCGATAATTTGGCATTAGATAATCATCGTGCCTGTAAAAATTATCGTTTATATTTATACCATACACATTGTCAATATTGTACTCTGTTGGATGAAGAGGCATCTGCTTTATTCGTTCCGTATGAGACTCGAAGGATGAAATCGGGGTTGCCGTTTCAATGGGTTCCTGCAAATAAAAGGTAGATGTAAGTAGAAGGAAAACATATGCAGAAAGAAATTTTATACGATTGTTACATATGAAATGTCTTTAAATACTTTTAACAAATTTCAATATAGCACAAGAAACAGAATAAAGGACAATGCAAAATAAGTGAATAAAATAATGTATTATATGTTAGTGACAAGCAAAATAGTACAGTGGCATGTGTACATATTTGTCAAAGATGACACACAGTATATGTATGATTACAAGACAACAACATGATTGCAAAATGGTGATATTTTTAAATTCCGAATAATGTTTATTTTAAGATCGTTCACAAGGTATACATTTCTGACCTCTTAATTTCAAACCGTTGTTATCAATACAGAGGAGAAACGAACATTGTACGCACAATGAAATTTTACTTCCTCCTTTCCTCCTATGCAGCGAAGTTGCATCACTCCTCGGGCCATCGCACACAAAATCGCATAGCTGCATGTGCATGAAAACCGTTTGAACCAACGAACATCGAACATTGAGTCGCCATATTGATTTACATAACGCGCTCATTGGTCCAGACGGTCTTGTGCTATGTATATGCAACTATGCAATTTTGTGTGTGCGATGGCCCTTCCCCTCATATAAACACACATAAGCGTGAGAAGTCACATAATTATGCACGAATCTAGACTAACCTGTTGCGGTACAATAATTTCCTCGACCCATGATTTTATTGTTTTTTGATCTAGTGGTGCCATGTGCGCGCTACAACTAGTGTAGAAAATAAATAATTAGGTTATGCAATAAATGTAGAAAAATAAAATTTACTTTTCTAATTTATTGCAATTATTAACAGAAATAAATTATATGCAGAATTAGTAAAATCATATGCTATTACATTTAAAAAACATATATATATATATATGCAGATTTCCAAGATAAAAACGTACTCTTTTAATGTTATATTAAACATTAATTTTTACATTTAATTTATAACTTGCAACTTCTCTGCAGCCAGTGAAATCGATTTGTGAAGTTTCTGCATTTCCAGAGCGACAATGGAAAATCGAATGTTTCCTATACGAAGATACGATCACTTAGGGTTGCACTAACGTCGCGTTGGTTTGGTCGTTGAGAAATGACGGAGAGACGTTCGAGAAGACAGTCCTACTAAAGTGGGGATGAATCCTCTGACGCATGCGCACATTTATTTGTCTGTCATGCCATGTAATATTTTAAAAGGTTTATAATTAATTACAAACAACAAGAAAGTTTTAACATATAGTCACAAGATTCAATAAATAACAAAAAATATTTTTTTAACTTTTATATAACTTGACGGTTATTTTTTTTGTCTCTCGAAACTTACGTTGCGGCACGCATTTTCCTTTGTACAATACACCAATTTATTACTTTTTAAAGAAGTTAAGACCTGATTAAGATGTACGAACAATACTGCTTACAATTAATCTATCATCACGTAAAATGTAGGTTTAGACGAGAATGTTATAGCAATTTAATAATCAAGCTTTTTAGTCGACATTAACCGGCCAGTGTTTTGCTACAGAAAATTTATTGTGAAGAATATTATTGCGAAGGGACTTCCCTTGCTGACCTGCAACCTGGACTTCCCTTCTCTCTAGGCGGACGTCTGGAGATATTGTATGTCTCATGTCTCTCAGTGATTGAATTGATGAGACGCCCGGGGAGATGCTAATAGCTGCGTCTCCTCGAACGCAGCCAGAGAGAGAAGGGAAGTGCAGGTTTCAGCCCTCAGGTAATATTTTTCGCAATAAATTTTCGGTATTGAAACACTGGCCGGTTAATGTCGACTAAAGAAGCTTGGTTATTGTTATCTATTACTGGTAACTGAAAGAGATTTCTATGTTTATAGCATTTTACTCTTCTAAATAGCGCATCGAAAATTCGCTCATATTATTTGGTACACTGATAAAAAAAACATCTTAATAAAAAAAATATTACTTTACTCAAGAAAATTATTTATTAGGTGGCTCCTAATAGCTTGTTACCTTAAATTTAAAAATTAATAAACAAATTAAAACACGCATTACTTTAATTTAAGAACAGATAATTTTAAATTTAAAAAAATGTTGTTTTAATTATTTGAATTTTTCCTCTTTTTCTTTTACTTTTCTTTCCGGAGATCAGCAAAGTCTACCATTCTTCTTTGTTCTGTTCCCTTTCATTTTTTAGGATAACGAATTTAGCATATGCATTGAGTTCAAATAGCATCGAATTCTGACCGCAGGCAAAATCATTGCTCCGCGTTTTGACCGCCCAAGTTTCGAAGGCGATCGTTCTGGTAGGTAATAATTATCGATAAACGCGGCAACGAAGGGGGGGGGGGTAGTGGTGGTGGTGGGGAATAAGCTTAATCGTTTGGATTTAATTAGCGGATGAGGCTTTTCGGTTTAATTAGCGGTCCTGCGCGCCCGATGTCGCTTCGTTTAAAGACGCGAATGCCATCGCGCGAAACTTGTACGTCGACGTAATTATACGATGGCCAATGGTCGCCCGTAGCGTTGTTCTTTATTCCTCTCTCCGATCGCGTATGCTTGCGTGCGGGTTTTTAATGCGTGCACGTATACGGTCAGCCTTCGCGAGGCGTTACATTTTCATGGCCAAGCGATTTAAACTTCCAGTTTGAGAAGTTAATCTCAGCCCGTACCGGATACGTCAAAGACAATTATCTCATAAGTCGAAAAATAAAACTCTTTGTTTATTCATGGCATACCTTCGTCATAAAGTTTATAGATACGGCTGAAGTGTGCAATTCCGCGCAAGACTTTTAATTAAATCACCCCTTTAGACATTTTTCCAATATTGCAAATCTATAAAAGTTTGCAAAAATGAAGAACGTGTATCGATTTTATATCAGGAACATCAATATTTTCCTTCCCGTTAAAGAGATGATTGAAGAAAATAAAAAATTGAAGATACATTTAACTAGTACTAAATATAATTATTAATAAAATGCATGATAAAATGTTTAAATCTGTCACATAAAGTTCTCTAAAATACGGCATGAAACGATATGATTCTCAGCGAAGATCGAAAAGAAAATTCTTTTGGGATTCCTTGAACGTTATCCCACACTGCATGACGTCTTTAAGTGCATTCATGGATATTGAATGCGAAAAAGCATGTAAATGCAAGTAAATTGTATATCTGTCGGTATATCTTTTCTACCTGGATGACACAATAGCTCATTTATCTTACAATCATAGTGTGAAGATTTCAGTACCCTGTCCATCTCTATTACTTATAAGAAACATTAATTAAACTAACTTGGTTAATTGAATTCTTAATAAAATAAAAACAATATTATTAGTTTGTTTAAAATCGACTTTGTGATATATCGCTCTTAAAACAACCGAAAACACAGACCGGTATTCTATTTAAAGCTATTAGATTTTTATAAACAACTCTTCTTTTTGCAATTAAACAAACCGACACTAATAAGAAACGAAACAGTTTTACCTTTCTTCAAGATGTGATTCAAGACAAGACTGTGAGACTTGCATTAAAAAGTTTTAAGAAATTTTTTGAGAAAAACTAAAGCACTGGCTTTGATGATAGTTTTTGCAATAAACTTTTTGTACAATTGATGAGAAGCTAATGATAAGTATTCAGAAAATATCTTTTTTAGACAGAAGAAATTTTAATGACGGAATGATAATTCGTAAATATAAATTCTACCGTGTGATATAAAAAATTTGACGTCAAGTCAGATTTCAACGGTAATAGGACCTAAGTCATATTTACTTTGCTACAGATGTAGCGGAATGCATCATCGTGATCCCCCTTTTTTTCGGCGATCACGAATTGCCGCATTAACTTGAAATCTTTTCGGATCGAAGATACAGGTGTAGGCTTTTTGTATCCAACAAGTCGTAAAGCATGTAACCGCGGTCCTGGTGGTATTAAAACGACCTCTGGGCGAATGGATTTCTAGCTAACTATAAACGCTTCTGAGTTATGTAGCGAACTTCGGAAGTGTGCTTGTTCGGTTTCTCAAAAATAAAAGCTGGTTATGGATCGAAAGGTCCGACTGTCTCACAAAAGAGTGCCGAAAGACTATTAAGACCGAGGAGAAATATATTATCCCCTTGGTCCTCTTCCTTCGGTCTTCTCGTCTGTAGAGGATCACTAATTTCCTACCAACTGCTGCTCCGACGTGAAACGTTCAGCGGTATAATTAAATGATCAGTCGCTAATCAGGATTTATCGGACTGGAAATAAAATAATGCACAATGTATTGTACATTAGATAGTTTTCTTAAGTGTATTTACATTTTCTTGTCAGAGATCATTTTTATTTAAATTTCTCTGTTTAATAGTTGTTACTTTTATGCTGTAAATTTATACATATTACGACGTTTTACGTTTTGATGCATAATTTATAGTTTCCTACGTTGCGTGACTCTAACATTTGTCATGGAATTTGTACGTTGCATTAGCGAAATACCGATACGTTTCATCTACGTTTTATTTTTTGATATGGCGGCTCCTTAGATGTGTAATGTTTCTTCGAATCTTAACGTTCTCGCGCTGGACGAAACATTTTCTATTTCCTTTGATGACGGTCGTTGATTGCTTAGGCTCGAGGAGTCTACTACCAGACTGTAGAATTTTGTGCGCGATGTCCTCGGTATTCTGCCTTAGAAAAGTTTCTTTGGAAACAGTCATGTAAAAGAGAAACAGAGATGGAGAAGAGATCCCCGCGTGAAGAAAGGTTCGAGAGCAGGACAAATGAAAGGGAAGCATTACCATTTGACAACAGCAGATCCCTCAACTTGATGTCCGTGGTCAACAAATATAAATCGATACAACGATGTGCCTGTATCTTTTTTTTTAAAGATAGTGATGCATGCAATCTTGATATTGATGTATTTGACGTGCTAAAAGAGATTTAATTGAGACATTTTTTTTTAATTTTATACTTTCGCTAAATTTTATTCTATAAAACATAACTTAGAGAAAGAGAGAGGGGGGAGAGGGAGAGGGTAGGAGGAGGGAGAGAGAGAGAGAGAGATTTGCGGGAACCTTTGACTGAAATGAGCGGATATACCATTTCGACCTACCTGCCCATTAAGAAACGTATAACGAATTTGTCATTAATCATCTTCCGAACGAGAACCCAAAGAAACAGAACGGGAAATCAAAAATAATCTTGGAGGCTCCTGTCGTGGACGGGTGGTACAAGTCACTATTCATTTATTACGCGTCGTTTACAGACAATAGACCAGCTGATCAATGACGCTAATAACCGACGAGAAACCGGAGCATACGGTTTTAATTCTATTACAAACAGGCGTTTAACGAAAATCCACATAAAGCTGCAGGCACGCTTGGATCGAGACTTCGCCCAGCGAAACGAGATCCGAACTTCGAGTTCGTTCCCGATCCAAGCTGTCGCACGATCAAAGGAATTGTCATTCGCGAGGCAGCCGCAGGTGGGAACAGGAATTGTACCTGACGTAGGTGAGCAGGTGTCGGCTCTAGAGGTCCATAAATTTGTGTGCTCCTCGGTTCGAGCGGGGTATACGAATTGTATCCGAAGGGGTGTTTCGGCGCGGTGCAGCAATTTTACTCGCAGAGAAACGACACCCTCGTCATAATACGACCTGTTGCGTCGACATCGGCAAGAGGAGCAAAGAAAGGAGGCAATAGATATTCGGAAAGAATTAACGTTTCTTCTTGGTTCCTAGAGCGCCTTTCCCCGGCCGTGAGAATTGCCGCGGGTTCAAAGCATGCCGCCGCCATTGACACGGCTTCATTACGCAAACTGAGCTTTATATGCGCTCCAGGGAGAGAAGGCATACATGCGCCCTATAGAGCAAATATTCCCCTGACGTCAATAGCTCTGTCATTGATTGGTCATTTAACAATGGGAACCAGCGGTTTTTAAACTAGTTCAAAGATTCGCTATCTTTCTCACGCAGGAGAAATTTTCTCAACTGTAGTAAATACGATTATAAAAGTAGGCTTATTAGAATTGTAGTTTAAATCATCAGAACGTTTTTTATCATGTATATAATTTAATTTCACATTATGTTATTTTTATACAATTTGTTAAACAGGACTTAAGCGCTGATGAAAAATGGCACAATACTCTTCACGCTTGCGTAGCACAGAATAGTTTGAAATGTTTAAATATGGATTTTTCAATCTCTCTCTCTCTCTCTCTTTCTCTCCCTCCCTCCCTCTCCCCCTCCTTCTCCCTCTCCCTCTCAACCCCCTCTCTTTCTCTCTCTCTCTCTCTCGTTCTTTCACCTTCATTACTTGTCTGTTTCTTCTAAGGAGCATAAACTATCAACAAAATCAAGATGTTTTTTAAAAGACGATAGCAATGTTATCGACTTCTAAGAAGCTTTAGTCAAGTGCATGCTACGAATTCACGTAAGATTGCACCACCAGTTTTTTTTAAGTGGAACTGGTTCCACTGAAAGGAACCTGGTGCTGCAACCTTACGTGAATTCGTAGCATGCACTTGACTACAGCTTCTTAGAAGTCGATAACATTGCTATCGTCTTTTAAAAAAACATCTTGATTTTGTTGATAATTTATGCTCCTTAGAAGAAACAGACAAGTAATGAAGGTGAAAGAACGAGAGAGAGAAAGGGGGGGGGGGGTGAGAGGGAGAGGAAGGGGGAAGAGAGAGAGCGAGAGAGTTTTGCCAAGTAAATAGTTGTAGTTCTTCGATAATTTCACACGAAACCATGTACTCCATAAACGTTTGAACATTCGTAAAAGCGTAAAAATATTTAATAATACGTTACATATATAGAAATAATGATATTTCAAATAAACAATGTTTAAAATATAGTTCCATTAATATATAAAATAAAAGCACGCAGTGGCGGGAAAGAATGCATACGATTATAATAATATAATATAATGTAAACTCATATTATCGAATTATGTATAGTATATTTTCTAATCATAATAATACTGTTCCATTAATAACTGTTACATTAATTACAATAAACTAAACGTGTTGATGATTACCAATCAGAGATTAATTATACAAGAACCCAAAAAGCCCAAATTCATCAGGCGCGTACCTTCGCATTGACATTCAAGTAGGAGAGGGTAATGAACGCAATATCGATTATGCTCGCGTACGTTATGTATAAACACATTCGTCCAATCCAATAACAGTAATAAATCCACATGATGCTGTAGCTAGCTACATACAGGGAGTCGTTTACAATGTTACACGCGTACCAAGCACCGGAAATATCGTACTTTTCATAAAATTCAGGATTCGCGGGAACTTCGGTCGAAGAAATAGCTTTTTATTGCTTTATGTTTAACCGTACTTAACATTTGTGCTTACACTTGCTGTCGCGACAAATTTTCAATCTAGACGTCGTGAAAAATACGCACATTTTTGCATGACCAATAATTTTCGGTGCTTTGTACTACGTAATACGTTCGCATATACATATTGTCTCGATATTAAACATACAGAAATAATTAAGAGCAAGAGTCATCTCTCTATCCGAAGGTTCGGTTTCTGGAAAAATAGTGCGCTCTGTAAATACGGAACTCTGTAGGAAGGATTTGCCTTTTAATTCGACAATTCGTACAGCGATGTACCCGACGGGCACGTTCAAAGCTTATACAAAGAGTATGCTAACGTCATTTACTTCCGCTTATTTGATTCCTACGCAATGTAAAATTTGTTGCTTGTCTCGCCTCCAAAACTAGCATATTGCACGCAATTCATTTCGTTACGTGCCTATAGTTGGCCGTGAGAAGGAATGTGTATACGAAGTCGTTGTTTGTGGATGGTCACATGGGAATGAAGATGTGTATATTGTAAGGTACAAACCGTTACAAGTAATGCAGATGACTCGCTAGCCGTAAGAAACGAAAAGCCGCAAAGAACGGAATATCGACATAAGAGGGACGTGAAATGTCTATACGAGGGTAAATGCACAATAAAGTGAAGAGATAGTACGAAAACATTTAGCTTAAGTTTTTGTACACTGAGATGTAATTGACTAGCTCTACGAATGGAAAACATTGATTTTCGGGTATTCGAGGCCCGAGAGACTAGATATCAGGAGACCCTTTGCTTAAAAAGCGACCCTTCCTTTGAGCAACCCTTTGTGTATTCACTAAACTTTCGTAATTAACATCGATTGCACGTACTGATGTTTCCGATATGCAACTCAGTCTTTCTTCACACCAGTAAAGAGATGATTTGTAATAAATCTTCGTTTTTCCATCGATTTCCTCCACTTCAAATAATTCTAGTTATTGCACTTGCCCGGTAATACAATGATTACAAATCATTATTTGTTCGTCATATTGCGTTTTGCGGAAGTCACATTGCAGAGCATTAGAGAAATTATTTTGAATACGCCATTGAAGATCACACGATGACACACAAGCATCTCTCAATATCTAGCCCATTGAGAAGCCACGTCGACCTTAGCTACTTATGGATGGATTACATGTGTTGGGCCTTTACGGGCATAAAAATTCTACACGAACAAGAGAGAGCTCCCATCGCCCATCGTCTGCTCTACTTACAATACGCTTACTAAAACTAACTTACTACGACAATAGATACAATCACGGTAAAGACTTTCGATTTTATCGATTCGCGATTCTGCACCGGCTCGACGTGAGATCGCTGACGTCAGCATAGCGACTATAGTCTCTTAGAACACAAGCCTTCTTTTATACTTTTATAGTGACTCCTAAATTCTTGCACTCTGTAAAAGAGTGCTGTTTAAAAAAAATTGTGCTACGTTAGTTTGTGTCTTAATATAATACAAACTAAATAAGAATACTTAATTTATATACAATTGTGGAAATTGTAAAAGTTTTGTTTGTCGTATTTAAGAATCGTCAAATCGCACTGAAACGTCTGAAGTCTCAGCGGGTGAATATTGAGGAGCGAACCGTTTGAGTATAAAGCATTGTTTTGGCATCTTCGAAACATTCTTTTCTTCAAGTAGATTGGCGGAAATTGAAAAGTATCGCTAATTTGTCACGCATAACATTTTATTTTTGAGATCAATAATTCTCGCGTATTTTCTTTGGTTATTTTCCGGTCATTCGAGAGAACAATTAATTTGGTTTGCTCAAAGCTCTTTATAAAAATCTATCTATTGCAGAATAGAAGAAACGATGAGTAATAATCTTTATAGTGGAACAATCGTGAGTCGATCATTATCTTTGCATGATACGAAGGATATTTCATGATTTACGTCTACTAATTGCATTACATGCTATTCCTTAATGAACGTTCCAAATTATTTTTTTCTCTTTAGAAGAACATATCATTAAATAACATTTACCTAATCTGCATCCTAAGGAATAGCGCAAAGTAATTAGTAGATATAAAATGTGGAATGCCATGTGTATCTCCGATCCTATAATAGTTTAAGCTTACGCGTTTGACATTAATTCTATTCCATATTTTACGCACATTGAATTTTCACATTCGCTGGCAGTTGAGCGCAGATCAGGCCGATCGATTCTGCTTACTTTACAAGTAACACGAAGTTTTGGCGATCGGGGGGAGCTTAATGTCTTATCATATCCTACGAGTAAACGTCCTGTAAAGTGAAAGATACGGTAATAAATATAGGATTGTGACACGATATTTTATTAATAAATTGCTCTTTTTTTTATCAGTAATTATTGAAGATCAGTACAATCTCAATCGCCGACTTGATCTGCGCTTCTATTTGAACATTCATGTTTTTACAAAACTCACACTGGGAACACTCAAATCGGCAGGTTCAATATGAACTCACGATTCGCAAATATTGTGTTCTATGGCTTTACTTTAAACATACACGCGTCACATATAGTAGGAATATTAATTTGACATGTTTGGTTTTTTCAATTAAACATAAGAGAATGTTAATCCTTTATACAAAGAAATAAAAATTTGAATATAATTTTTTTTACATTTTTTCGACCACCAATCGTTAATAAATATGAATAAATTAATAAATAAAATTAATAAATTAAACATTGAGAAATATAAAATACATAAGAGCAACAATTCAACGAAATAATTGGCTATATTTATTATTATCTATTTATTTACCTATCTATCGGCACATTAAATTAAAAGTGAAGATCTCTATATCTCTCACCTAAGCAGCGCGATTACGTTATTATAGATTACTTTCTGCACGATAAAATTTAATATATTTTAAAATGTACTTCTCTAAATATATATTGCGCATTGATACACCGATGGCATTGGCCAGAAACAATGGCTACATTTTGGCATGTTATACAATACTTCTCTACTGACGTCTGTTTCGACATTGACAGTGCAACGTAAAAGATGTAACGTAAATGGTAATAGCAACCAACAAACTTTAACGAACGGAAAAAGTCAACAATTACAACAAAAGACACGTTTGCTTTGTAACGAAGAACGCAACATGTATAAAAGTAACGATGTTTAACTATAATATTAATAATCAAATAAATCAGGATATACGTCGAAAAGTCGATCTCTCTCTTGAAGCGTCAATTTTACCATCAAGAAATATTTGCAAGACACCACAGCAACTTGGAAAAATTGGACTGCACGAACGCTTCCCTTAATCATCAGTCTTCTCGTGCTCTTTCTTGTCACTAACAGTGCGCGGATGACTCAGCTAAAGTGGACCATCGGTCATCCTTAGAAGATATGCGGAGCTAGTTGTAATTTCCAAAGAGAAACCGGCCTGGCGAACACCGTGACTTGACCCTTTTCTTTGCCGCCAACCAAAAAAACATACAAGGGTGCCGGTCCGTAGGAAGATGTTTTTGCATCGGTTGCATCTACCGCCGCTACTTTTGCCCTCTGCCTCTCAGCCCTCGACGCGCTCACCGCTCTTCTCGACGGCGAACCCAACGGCAAACTCTTCGGTGGCGCTCGGGGCACCCTTCTAATTTCCTGAAGCTCCAAAAGCTCCGCGAATGTCTGCGAAGCCGATCTTCCAGGTTCGTCTTCCAATACGCTATCGGGTGGGCTGTTGAGTAACTTGGCATACTTTCCGTCCTGCTGCTGCTGCTGCTGTTGTTGCTGTTGTTGCGGATGATGGTGGTGATGGTGGTGATGGCCAGACTTTGTTTCATCAAGGCCAAGGTAGTTCGGGTTACAGAAACCGAATTGACCCTCTCGTATCGTCGACGAAGAGACAATCGGCCTGTGCGGCTTCGATCTTCTTCCAGACACCCAATCGTCTTCTGCAAGGGGATCGCCCGGACTTCTCGCCTCGATACTCGCGTAATCCGACGTCGATTCCTCACCCTCCTCGAGGTCGGCGAAACGAACGGATGCGGAGGTAGGGATCTTCGTCGTCGTCGGAGTTTTTGGCGTTTGCAGAGCGGCTTCGTAAAGATGCGAGCTGTAACTCTCGCCGCGGGTGGGCTGACAGGCTTGGTGTACCGCTGCAAAATCTCTGCAACGAATATAGAAGGAATGTAGGAATCCTACTGAATTCTTAACGAATTGTTATAACAGAATATGTACAAAGGTAACTCACCGTCTTTCCTCTTGAACTTCAATCAGCCTCGACGTGGGCGGTTCCTTGCGCTCCTCATTGTCGCTATTTTCATCCGGATCTACGAAGACCAATCTAGCGGCCTCTACAGGCGTGAGAACAGGAGTTGGTAACGTCAAAGCACGAAAGTTTGGCACCGAAATAGGATCTCTGGTCATACCAGAAGTATTGCTAGTATTGCTAACGTCAATCGCCCTCGCCGTTACCTCTGACGCTTTTTGTCTTCGGCGGGCCAGCGTGTTGGCACTGCGAGATTTCACCATTCCCGTGGAGGGTTCGATCACCTCGACGTCCACTTGCTGAAAAGGATAGTATGTGTTTGCCTGCATGCAGGCCTAACTGGCACATAAAAGCGCATCTATCAAGAACGTATTTTGGAATTTTGGCACACGTACCTCTTGGGGGCTCTCTTCATTGTCATCGTGTCCACTGAGAACTGAATAACTGCACTTCGTCGGATGACTAAGCCTCGACAGATTTATTTGCGACAATTTGGAAATTTCCCTGAGAAAGCTGGGTCTGGCCGAGGGTGTCTCGTTTGGCGATATTCTATTGCTCGAGAGCCTAGGCCTTTGGCTTCTCGGCCTCGGTTTTGAATTGTCTACGCCTGTTCCGCGAATCAGCAGTTCGGACACTGCGAGAGCGACGCTTTCAGCTCTCGGCTGCGGTTTCGGTCCTGATACCGACAGTTTTTCCCATGTTTCTGTACCTGTGTCGAGATAATTGAAGGATATATTTACGAAAGTCATATAATATTGTACATTTAAAACTTTTTTACTATAATAATGTAACAATGGGTACCAAAATGAAATCGCCAAAGCTCGTTTGTCGCCAAACCGCCGCTCTCACCGCCGAAGATCAGCATGCAACTTGGCAATCTGCATGCGGCGTGGCCGTGAAGAGGTCCAGGGCCTGGTTTATTCTTCAGCATAGACCACGAAGAGCTGTTGACGTCCCATCGCCAGCAGTCGTTCCTTTCTTGAAGATCCGTCATGCCGCCGTAAATATACATTGCATCACCGTGCAGAACCGCTGAGTGCTTGTGCCTCGCAGCCGGCCCGCTTTCGCTCGACGAAAGCAGATGCCAAGACTCAGTTTCTGTAACGTTCAAGCAAGTTGGACTTAGTTATGCATTGTTATTGATCGCGGGCTACACACGAGGTACGAAGTGACGTTACCGAAATGAAAGGCCCACAGTTCAGAGGAGCTTCCACGTAAGTCCTGATAACCGCCGTATATGAGCATCTGTCCGCGATGTACTAAGGCGCTGTGACCTCTTCGGCCTCTAGGAATCACACAGCCCCGTTGAGCTCTCACCTTCCTCCATATGTTTGTCTGAAAATCATAATCATTCATTGTCAGATTACATGGCTTGCCATTGCTCGCGTTGTTTCTCTTAAAGACTTGCTCTTCCGATTAAAAACGGACTTGATTCTACATCTCTGCACGTTTGGGGATACTTGCGAAGGTGGCATATAATATATAATGTGACGATGACACATATAATAAGACCGGCCAGCAACAAAAGGGACAAAGACCTCTACTTTACGGCCCTCCAATTCCACCGTCTGAATAGGCTCGGGGGCTTTAACTCTTGGGGGCTGCGATAATCGCCGTTGCCACCGTCGCTCTGAATAGAGATGCGAAAATTATTCTCTCATCAGTAGCAACGCGAATTCTGGCAAATATTTTATTCGTCGGAACGTGCGCTTACAAAGTACTCATTATAAAAATTTCACCGCTTAAGTATTCGTTGGATAAATATTTTTCTCTTTCTTTTTTTCAACATGGTTGTTTATTTATGACTTTTTTTACGTAGACAAAGTAAAAACGGCATTTTATAAATGGCGTTTTTATAATTTTATAAATGAAGATTGAAAATGTGTGAAAAGTATTAAATCGTGTCGATACTTCGTTGCACGCGAAGCACATTCATTATTTATATGAATTGAAACATTTTTTCACCGAGATGTCGAAGACATATAGCGTAGCAACATACGCAGACGAAAGTCGGTATTCACCGGTGAATATTTGAGCTTAGTAACGCATTCATAGCTCGAGCTTTCATCCAGTCACGAAAAGCATGCGGCTGGATGAAGGAATGTGTGCAATATGTAAAGCCACCGGCGAGGTATTATATAATAAAATTATAACGTGAACGCATTACGAGAGGGAATATATGCATTTATTATAAGGGCGAGTAATTCGAAAAACACATATCAGATTATTATATCAAACGGCGTATAAGACTATACACGTTTAAGATTGATCAAATTTCTTTGATATTCTGTCAAGTCTGTAATGCGATGGAGAGATTTTATTGAGACAGTACTGCATCGTCGTTCGTGCTATTATACAATTAAAACGGGCACCTTGTGGTCAACCCAACTGGCATATTCCTTTATTTATTTAATACGACGTTTCGACTCTATTTTTTGGGTCCTTTTCAAGTAATACTAGGTGAGTCATCGTCGTCCATCGGACCGAGTCGAATTATAAAAATACAAGTGCACGCGTGAGCGCCGTGGATGCTCGGCTCGAGCTGTTCAACAGTTTTAATTTTTAATCGTCACTGGCGACTATAAATAACTTGTTTCTTATTATACAATATTAAAAACTAAAGGACTTTCGTGATGATTAATATTCACGAAAGAATATTCAAGTCTCGTTATATAGGTAAGGAGCAGATTTATTTATACCGCGCTACCTTGGAACAATTTCTATGAAAAGTGTGCCGCGGAAAAAAGGCATTCCTCGCGTGGCCATTATATTTACACGTATCGATGAAATCAATACGTCGTGCCCTCCCCCTCCCTCGCGAGAGATTTATCGCTTAGTCTAGCAGAAAATTCGGGCGTGCGTATCAACCGGCGTTTTAAAATCGCATTAGCCGTCTCCTTTCGAAATACCATGGTTCATGGAATCGCAACACGGAGATGAGCAGATGGACCGTGTAACTTGTCCGGTGAATATACTCGAGAGGATCAGTCCCTTCCGCGCGACGAGACCTACAACCGCGATGAGGACGAGATACGGGTCTTCCCAGTAGCAACCTCAGATTTGCCTAAGAGACGCGAGGCCCTTCAATCCATCGGCTTTAGACGCGCACTTCGCGTAATTACTTTCGACGCTCTTAACCGGCAACGGCTATCTCTGTAGGCGTTCTGTCGCGTATCGACACACACGCTCGTACCACAGGGACACAGGAATCGGCGTGTTTCGCGATAGACTATGCCCCGAGCAGGGTAAAAGACCTCGTGATTGCCACTATACATCAAAAGGATTACCGGTGTCCGTTCCGCTCTCTGAGGGAGCCGTGAATACATCTACTACCCTCGGGATATTTAGCCGTGGATATATATATTTTGTCATATATGAGAATAGCTGATGTATTTTACAATGTGTGCATTTTTAACGAAAAGAATTTATAAACCACAAAAGAGATTCAAACAAATACCCATCTTATTATGCATCACCGTGGAACAGCATAGCGTACAATGGAATTCACTCTACAAAGAGCGTTTTTCGTAAAAATGTAAAAGACGTGGGATAACATGTATGCTACGTCGCATGCGCGCCTTCTTTCACTTTCTAAAAACCAGGTAGTGTTTTAACGAAGTGGGGAGGGGAAAGTGAAAAAGATAGGGAGGTAAAGAAAGTAGGGAAAGAACAAACGCGCCGAGCAACCCCTCCGGCTTAGCCAATCAGCTCTGCCTGACGCGTTTTGTAACGCAGATTTCAATAATACAGGGCGAACAGACGGAAACAGCGGAGGGATACACCCGTATTTCCTCCACGGTCCAGCGATTAAAAACAAATGGACCAAGAGTAACCATGGTAACTCAGTCAAAACAATCTCGGGACATACGGAAAAAGCTGGAAAAGAGTTGGCTGCGTGCTGCCGATACAATTCGATGCAGTTTCGCTTCGTCTACAACAAAATGTTCTTTTCGACCGTTCGCAGCGTGTAAAACTTGAAGCTTGCATTAGTGGTATTGGGAAAAAGTGAAAACATACGGAAAACATAACTTTTTATTGAGTTATATTTTATTATTATTTAAATAAAAAATGTACAATAATTTATTTGCAGAGAAATAGGTCGGCGAAAGGATAGGTACACTCTCGCGGACAATGAAAACTGCGTAAAAGAGATTATCAGAATAATATGGTCGATGAAACCTATCGAGTGAAAGAGATAGCCGAATATTGCTGACGAAGGAAAGTCAGTGTTGCTGGCATTTATCCGCCCCGTACCAAACCGTGTATCAAGCTACACGGCGCAATTCGGTGCAAACTTGCAGATTTGTGGTAAATGCATTAAATGCAGGAATGAGATTAAACAACTTTATTTGGTTATTGATAGAATTGGAAATAAAGGGCAATATTCTTTATTTAAATTTATAGTTTCCTAAATAAAGGAGTCGACTTTCCTACCTTCGTAAATAAGAAAATAACCCGTAGAACAAATCGATGATGCGTGATGTTTCGCGTCTCACGTTTGATGCGGGTTTATTAATTTTTAATGCCTCGTGCGTGAGTGGCAACTACCCTTGGGAGAATGAAACCCTGTCTGGTTTCAAGGGTACGAATCAGAGGGAAAGCCTGTTAACACCAGCTGCTGCCAAAAACCACCCTCGACTTAAATTGCTCTTGAAGGTCTCGCGAAAGATGTACCGCCTCTGAATATTGTATGAAATTAGAGGGCGCGTCAGCAAATGTTAACACAATCGCAAAAAAATGAATAAGAATCAATGTAAAATTTTATAATATTATGTATGCATATATGCTTGTATATCTATAAAAACAGAGAGAGAGAGAGAGAGAGAGAGAGAGAGAGGGACAGATACCTTGAAAATCGATTGTTCTATCGAGACGAAAACTCATTCATCATCGATGTCGAGGCATTTCTATCACTCTCACAGAATGACAGATGCATTACATAGGCATTCTCTCAATCGCAGAGAACGCAATACATTATATCAAAGCCGAGAAACTTAATTTCCAAGACAGGGAACATGATATTCGACAAATGGTGAAATAATTCCTGATGATTTGTAAGTCTGATCAAGAAGGCAAATTGTGGCTGCGGATTAGTTAACTTGATTAATTTAAAGCATTTATCAATGCTGCCAGTACATTTCCGCGTTTCGTCTAGAATTCGCTATCAGGATTTCAATTGAGTTCGTTATCAAGATTTAGTTAAGAACGGCCCGTGCGGTCTGATTAGATGAGACGACGGGCAGCCTCCGAATGGCCTCCGGGCAATCGCTATGGCTGTTTCGGTGATCAGAAGGAGGTTTGCACCCCCTCGATTTGGTAAACGAGACGAAGGGCAATATTGGACAACTGCGCCGAAGTTGATTGACAATATCGCGCGCCGATGCCTTCTCAATTTGAAATGTACGCAAGTTTCAGACCATAGTCTCATGCTGAATAAATAAATAAAAAACGTAACATTAAAATAACTTATAAAATTATTTGGCGATACAACCGACGTATAATTTGCATATTGCGAAATATCATTGCGAGGTGTCGTATATCTTCTGCTAAAAATAAAATTCCTCGTTAAAACACGAGCTAAAAGTTATAGTATTATGGTAATAGGATCACCTATGTGGGAAAGGCAAATTGTTAGAACAAACGTTATCTTTGTAAACTCAGGTTGGTCGATGTCTAAACTAGATCATTCTTCTGTTTGTGCGAATCGAGGAGGAGGAGCAACATCGATTCCGAGCTTCGCTTATTTCGCAGGATTGGTTTTCCGCACGCGAGACGTCTCCCTTGTAACCGGAAGAGGCCAACCACCCCGTGTTGCTCGTTTCGCGCCGCGCTTATTATTCTCCCCAAGGAGTGCTTGGCACTGTGTGGAGGACAACGGGATAACAACGACAGTTCCGGTGAATTTCTACACGTGCTCGATCCGCGAGTGGTTATTGGCAAGATAAGCTTCGGTTGCCCTCGGTAGCTTGTCACCCATTGCTAAAACTAGCCCTCTGTCAGAGGGCTGTGGGGAAAGTGTCGCGCTACCGCGTAAAACTCGTAACCGGTGACGTTGCTATCGATTAAGCGATGTTTCTCGAGGGTGCAATTTTTCCGTCTCTCCTTCACGACGGGACTCCCCCTCGTCGTAGGGAAGATCATTAAGAGCTTTCTCAACGCGATACGACGCTGGCTGTCGGGATCGTTATCGAAAGTGTGGGGACACGTCGATGCCTATCTCCGCAAAAGCGCTCGTTCTAAGATGCGCTGTTCGCGCGACTGAACTTCTCGTACGCGATAAGCGATATTGCACATTTGTATTTTGCGAAGCATTACCTTGACGTTGTAGACCCAGAGTGGCGTTTCCGTACCAGCAGAAAAGCCCAGCTCGCCGCCGAAAACGTAGAGGCAATCCTTATACGCCACCGCGCTGTGTTCCTGGAGAGCCGGCGGCCGCTCGCCGCCCGGATGCAATTCCTCCCACTTGCTCTCCGCTGAAAAAGAAACGGAGAGAAGCTTGTCACGTAATCCGACATTCTTATTCTTCGGGTTGGGTATGCAGCTGTTACGGAAAGTGCACGTATTACAAATGCACGAGAGCGCAAAACGTCGAGCTTGTCTAATGCACTCGTTGCATTCTCATAACGGACCACGGTCCTAGCAGAATGTGCATTGTATGTGCATCCCAGTTTTTGGTTAAAAAATACAGTCGCTTTTCAACGTGACAATACATGCGATACTTAGGAGTTTTTGCAAAGAATAGTTACATAATTTTGCACTCCGCGCCCCAGCAATTGTGCTCGCAGGCAAACACGTTTTATATTTTGTGAATTCTCATAATTAATAATTTAGCTAGATTTATTTCATATATAACAAAACTAGAAGAAACGAAGGGAAGATCTGAGATTTCTCGTGCTATTCGATCGTAATAGCGACAGTTTGCGAAGAGAATATTAAAAATCTCTTGTGTATCTGGCCTCTTAATAAAACAGACGTCTGGACGTCCCTCGAAACTACCGTGAAGAGAAAGCCAGAACTCTATCTCTCTCAGCGAAGGTACAGGAGATGTAAAAGCGAGGAGAGCTCGCTCGAGTAGCATAAATTTGCGTTTTTTATCGAAATACTCTTCTGGCGGTATCGGGGTGAATCTAGAGATATTGCTGCATGCGCCAATTATTATTTTTTTCCTCTGTTCGTGCTTCGAATTGATTTTGTGTCTCCTCTCGACGTAATCTCGTTGCTGTGTTCCAGATGATAGCGCAGAGGAAGCTTTCTATTAAGTTTTCATTTCTATTAAGTCAAATCGTAGAATCTCTTATTGCTCATTTACTTCATATCAAACAATTTGTTAATAGATCAATTTTACGTCTCCTCTTTTTTTTCTTCTGCCGAGCGCACCCTCCTCTATGATCTCACATATCTTTCATATCGCGCCTTGCTTTCATCCCACGACCCTCGCTCTGTCCCTTTCATGCCGCATCCTCTTTATTCACCCGGAACCGCTTTGAGGGGAATGATAATATCCATAAATAAATGAAAAAGAACGAAATATGTGTGATTCGTGAACGACATTCGTGCCGACACTATCACCTAATTCCGCAATATCCGCGAAAGCTTCAGCTTCTCCTCGGAACGTGCTCGGAACGTGCTCGAGAACAAAGACCCGGGTAAGGACCGTAACGTTCCGGCTGAAGCATCTCCGATGTCGCTGGAATGATACTAGATGCCCGATATTGATTGCGTAGTACACGTGTCGTATCTAGTTTTGACACAGTGGAACAATGCCTCTCTCTCTCTCTCTGTCTAAAAGCGTACATTGCAAAATTGCAGCGTGTTCGATGCACAAGAGACTCGGTATTTCCGAACGAGTGGATATACGTGCTTTATACAACAACTTGGGGTCATTAAAGCCACTTTTGTCTCTTCGAACCACCTTCGCGACACGAGAATTAAAGGTACTTCACGCGGGTACTTTATGGAAAAAGAAATTTATGTTCTGAAGAAAGTAAGAGCACAGACTTGAAATGAATCTTTATATCCTCTCTTTTACCACCGCAACTTTTTTCTTCGATCAACTAGCTTTGCTCTCGAAATGCGTCCTTCTCACATGTCTCGAGAAATAGTTAGCCCTCTAATAGTCCGATGATAGAAGAGGCTGGGACAGAAAACTGGGCTCCGCTGGAGCACTCTTGTGATTCTTCGAGTTATCACAATATTTTTGCGAGACCAAGTAGAGCGACGAGGCTAGGCTTTTAAAACGGAGGGGTAGTAACAGCCAGGGAGCATTGTTTGTCCCAGGAAACGAAGCGCTACCCGCCAACCCTTCCGCTGCTGCTTCAATATTCACCCGAACAAGCACACGGCCGAACAATACCCTCTGATTAAGAGACCCGTTCGTGCGAGCGCGAGCGAAACGAATTCGCGCTACACCGGCTGTACTTTGACTTCATAAATTGACATAAATCATCGCTCGTCCTCGAGATGGTTTCAAGACGTCAACGTTCGTGATCTTTCGCCGCGTCGCCCCGAGCTTAGGCGTCTCACTACGCGCGATTCGTGATTAGTAGAAATTCGTCGGACATTTTCGTTATTACTTTACCACACTGCTCGTGATTCGCAGCTTATTATTCGTAATTCGTTATTTGTCGTTTCGTTCGTGTTAACTCGGACAGCTTTTAGCCCCGGTTTCACCGACGTTGTTTAACTTTAAGCTTAGTTTAATCCATTCTTTGCCTCTTCTTAACTGTTACTTTAGAAAGAGACAAACACGAATTAAACCAAGATGAAAGTTAAGCGACGTTTGATGAAGCCAGGCCTTAACGTTTACCTATTGTCACAGGACTTGAATCATAAGTCTACAATTAGTCGAGTCTCAATGTCCAAAAGCCACTATTTTGTCAAAAAGTGATCTGCTCGGCTAGCGAATCACTGCGTATGGCGAATCGAACAATTTTTCCCTCACGCTATTCGCGAATCGTGCATAGTATGGCGCTGGGTTTAGGAACAAACCGATTCATCGTCGCGTTAATCAAAAATATACGCGGCGAAAAGAGCTACGATATACGAGATTTTAATTGTTCGGAAGCAAGATAAGACGCTACTCGTCTCCCCCCCCCCCCTTGTGTTAGGGATGAACGCGGATAAAAGCGATGGAACGTTTCGGTCGGAGGAAAATCTCACCCTGTCACGTACATAAGCCACCGATTATGGCCGACGGACGCAATTAATTCACGTATGTCTGATCTCCGTGGAAACACCACGTAATTGTGGAGTTACCGTCCGCGGATTTAGCTGATGTACGTAGGCTTTAATAATGGTGCATTATTGATCAGACCGCGTTGAAATTCCGTCGCGCACCCTTGTTCCATGGGGTGCGCCAGTGGAATACGATGGGGTGCGCTGGTCAGAAACGACGTTGGTACTGTACATCGCGCGCTTGAAACCACTCGAAATACTGCCGTGCCAGTCTCCCGATAATTATCGAGATATTTTCCACACTTCCTCGAAGCAACGCGTAGCTGAAACCCGATCCCGAACGCATGATTAATGCGCGCGACGGTGCGCGAGCTAACGTATAAGCGGGAAAATGTGAAGGCTCACCAAGGCTGTATCGCCAAAGATCTTTGAGAGGTAGGTTTCCATTTCGGCCTCCGAGAAGGTATACGTGACCGGCAAGTAAGGTGGCACTGTGCTTACTCCTCGAAGGTGGTGCTGGTCCATTTTCAATGCCAGCCGCGGTAACCGAGCTCCACATTTTCTTCCTGAAATAAAAGACACGACGGGAATCATTTCATCATGTCCACCGTCTCGCATCAACGGGAGATCGCTGCCGGAGGGAGGTTTATTACTGTAATTCTGGTAAGCTTTATTAAAACATTGGTAACACGGTGGCTTTATCTAAAGCCAATTAGAAGCTCGAGAGATTAAATGGTATCCTGATAGATACAGATGGTCTTGTAATGGCATTGGTTTCCCCTGGTCCTTCGTGATATCTTATTCTCCCGCTTTCCGAATGTTTCCTTCGTCTATGGAATTACTACCGAGAGAAGGAAGTTGCCGTCTCGGAAGCTGGGGATAAAATACATTCATCCCGGCTACCGCTTCTTATCAGTCGTGTACATCCGCACACACGACACATCTCTTTTCTAGCGGACGTTTTAATCTACAAAACAAATAAACAGATGGCGATTTGTCTTCAACTTCGCGACGAATGTATTTTTCCTAACTGTTTCTTATTATTTTCACAATAGAGAGCTGACGATTTACGACTTTGCTGTAAGAAGCTCTGAATATCTAAATGTGCATGAAAATTTGAATAATCTAAGAGACGCAAATTCGTGCGAAAGGTATGCAATTTAAATATGCAAATTTAAGCATTTACTGAAGCAAGACAGAAGATTAATCGGATCTCTCCAGGAGTTTCGTTGACAACTGTAGTGGAATAGTGCGTCGATTTACGATTTTATTGGAGCGGTGGGCGGCAATTGCTAGCAAAATTTTCAGGAAATAAAGCGCTGATTGGATTCCGAGGAGACCCAGCGTCAGGTGTGGCGATTTTTAGGTGGCCCCCTAAAGCGAGGGATGCCGCTGACCGTCATTGGCCGGCTCGTATTCCCTCGGCGCTGTTGCATTAGTAACACACCTCGCACATCTGTTCCAAGATAATCTATTTCCGCATCCCTAGTTTCTTCACTCGATTTATCAGCGACCCCCTCGAAAGCCTCGAGGAACTCTCTGATGGGATTTTTAGCACATTTAAGACAATGCATGCTATTTTCTATCCCTCCAGATTCTAATATGTACCTTATACTTCTCGACGAATAATCAATTAAGCGCTGCGCTTTTACCCGAGTGCATGCCTCGGTGCCTAACGACCGGTCCATCGCGCGCAAACCTATAAAATCCAATTACCCGAAGAAGCCGAGCTCGGCCTTCGACGTTGGCCTTATGAGTTTCCACCCGAGCCTATATCAGGCGCCGGCACTCGAAATTCAATTACGGCAGCTGTGAAATCGGGTAAACGAATGCACCCTCACGCGCGTCCCGAACACGCGTAAGCAAATACACGTTCCTCGTGAAATAATATCTTCCGAGGTAGACGCCGCGGTACAGTTATCGATCTATCTTCACTAGCATTCGCCTCGGTACGAGCGATCCACTCGCCAACGGCATGATCAAAGAAGGGTGCACAGGAGGGGTATCAATTTTGAACTCCATGTTACAATAAACTTTCTCAACCGTACTGATGTCATTATAACATTATCTCGTTCCTGGCTCACACGAAAAGCTGGTTGTCGCTCTTTCCTTCCTCTGTTACGAACGGTCGAAGAGAGACAGGTGCAAATTAAAATTCTCTAAGGGCCAGTTTCACAAACGTCGGTTAACTGCTAACCGAAGGTTAATTGATCCGCTGTCTCTTCTTAAATAATAAGATGAAAAAAGATAGGGAGTCGACTGAACCCTAGTTAACAGTTAACCGATGTTTGTGAAACTGGCCCTAAAGATTAGAAGATGCAATTGATATCACTCTGTTCAAAGTAAATCTTTTGTCGAGACAGAGCGAGCGACGATGAAGCGAAGTGACTGGATTATTTCAGTTTCTCACGAGATGCATGTGGATTTATTTTTATCTCGTATATTTCTCATAGATCGGTGAGTAAGACGCGCCATTTCCTCCCTGCAGCTTCCCGTCGTAAGATCTCTCGGATATGGAATGTATACGTGAAACGCGCGATCGCTGGCGAGGATTTTACAGCAGCTGCACACACGTGTCTGAACTATATCGACGGATTCCATCGGCTTCCGGCAGAGAGAATGCCGAGCGATAATGTCCCGTCCGCAGATTTCAGGGTACGAGCCGTATCGGCCCTTTACACCCCCTCGGTAGCTACGCTCGACCCAAAAGCCCGGGATTAAACGCGCCGGCACGGCAATTTTTCAACGATTTTACGGGCTCGACTTCGGGATTTACGATACGCAAAACGCTCCAAGATCTTTTCCCCTACGGGAAAATTCGGCCGCGATGTCCGAATGTCAGAATCTCAGCTTCGAACGCCCATCGATCTTACCGAACGTCCGAATTCTCGGGTCGTAGAAATTTTTTTTTTTACTGCAAATGGTCGTAAATGGCGTGATCCAATTAATCAAAATTGGCGCATCAATTAAGAATTGATTTGTTTCGAGAGCCCGTCTTGAATATTTAAGTAAAAGGAGCTCAGTTAATTTTTAGACCCATTAAATATGAGTGAGGAAAGGCCACGGTTTTTAATCCGCTCCGGAATTGTTTCTAAATGCGGCTGTCTGACCTTCATCGCGTATCAAATGAGATAAGTACGACACATCGCGCGATTAAAGGATTGCAAATAATTACATTTGACGTTAAATGCGTAGTCCTGATGTTTAATGCAGACGTCCAGGTGTTCCGCGGGTTTAATCTACGGCGTGTGTTGAGAAAGTGTCTCGAAAGGCCTGGTAAACACGCAATATCTGCAAATATCGACAATTGTCACTGGAGGAACGCGTCCCTCGTCACAAGAGATGTGCCACGCTGTACAATTGAGAATACCCTATCATCCTTGACGAGGGAACAACGCCGCAGCCGCGAAGAGAACAGCTCGGATTCGAGAATCACGCGGATAGCAGCAGCATGGAAGACGCACGGCTCGCTCCCTTTCCTACGACGTTACCCTCGTGAGATTTAAGTTAAGGGGTTGGGGGGGGGGGAGAGAGCTTGGGGAGATCAGAATCTAGTCAAGCCTTTGCACATCGAATATCGCGGAAATGAAATCGGCAGTCGGTCGATACCGCGGATCTTCCTATTCGAAAGAGAGGTGAGAAGAACGTTCGTCTATACCGCATACTTAAAGCAATTCCAATTTCACGTGGTAAGGTGAGGTTTGCCATGGGAAATTTGCAGCGCTGGGTTAGAACACATTGCATATTAATATGTGGAGGATACCGTGTCTCTGTATAATCTGCGTAATAAAAAAAATATGTAACGATCTAAGGGGAGGAATTGCGCAGACAAAACTGTATCGTGCATGGAAAGTATTTGAGCCCCGCGTTAATTGTTCAAATCCTTCCAAAATTGTACATCTCCATTACCGGCGCTTCGCCACGGCGTAGAATTTACTCTGGGCGCCATTTACATAAACGTTCTCCTTTAAACAATTTGGTAGGGCGAACGCCCCCGCGTTACAAGCAACCCACGAAGGACCGCGGGTAAAAGAAGCGCGATTCTTGTGCAAACACTGCGGTAGTTCTCATTACCGATCCCTTTGTGCCGGAAAGAACATCCTCTAATCTGCTGCATATCTTAAGGGACGCTCGTCCATTAGTGCTTTATTTAAATTTCAAGCAGCGAACGCGCGTGCAATGCAGAAATTGCAAAGTTAACTTTTACGAAGGGGCCTCGAAACAATCATCAATATGAAAACGAATTCGCCCGTCGCGGTTCCCACTCTGTATTTATCGAGACGAAATTCTTTTAGGAAAGCGCCGCGGCGTCTCTCTCTCTCTCTCTCATTTATTTCGTTTGTTGTATTACTTCATCCGCTGCAAGCGGAGTTGCTTAAACGGCGTAACGTCGTATATAGAATGTGCGGTTCACACAGAGATATATGAAGAACATTGATTTTCTGCTGAGGTTAAGGACACGATGAATTGCAGGCATCTACTATAGCCACGTGACTTTTATCCCTTCGATGAAAATTTGTAACCGCCTACGACGACGGCTCTTCCCTCATTGAAATTCTTTGTCGCCTGTGATTTACGTCCGCGCGATCGGTACACTCGATTAAAAGAGATACATATTTCTCCGAGCGAATATTTGAAACAAACTGCGGCTGGCGCTACACCAAACTACCAGTGTCAATTACTAAAATTATAGTACATTTCCTTCGGCCAATAGATTTTTTTCGAAGGTTCTCTTCTTCGTTTAGAACAGATTCGGAGCGTTTAAATTGTGACGAATTTCTCCGGGGGGTTTCGAAAAGTGTAAATTATTACGCACTACAATTTTGAAGCTTCTCACCGAGTCTACTCGGATATACCGAGCTCGAGGATTGATCTGATCAACCTCGTTCCACGTTGAGTATTAAAATTAGATCGCTGATGCAATGTTCTCTTTTTAAACGCTTTTAAACGCTAAATCCGAATCCATCTTCGAATCGCTTTTCCATCGGCAACTCTGTCCATCCAGTTAACAGGCTTACCTCTTAGCTCGGCGGACCTTTTATCTCATTAGCTGGGACGAATGCAACTCGTGACCCACATGCAATCGGCGTTTTATAAAAGCCCCCAAACACACACTGCACTATACGGAGGCCGACGTGCTCGCTCTCTCGTTCTCTCTTCAAGCGTGCATCTGCCGTCGGGTCTTCCTCGGCGCCACATCCAGGTGCGCCGGAAACAACGCGACACACGCAGGGCAAACATACACGCGAGTGGACAGAAGTGTCGAGGGACGGTCTCTGGAAATCAAATGGCCATAAGCGCCTCGCGCGCGAATATCGGCGCCGATTCGATACGCGTGGGGTACGAATCCGCGCGTAATCAGACGACGCGCATCATCGCCCGCCGCAGCGGCAGCCGTGGACCCGACACACTCTCGTGCGCACTCGAATCGCATCAGCCGCAGGCACCCGTGGATCCACGAAAGGGTTCAACGAACCTAACGCTCGCCGTATTATCGAACGTCAGTTTTTTCTCCACGCTATCATATCCGCTGCGCCCCGCCGAGCTTCGCGCGTCACCATCGTTCAGGTCTCAACCACGGGCGATCACCGCATCTTCACATTTCTCGCGCCACGAGCACCGTGAGCCAAACTGACGATCCCGGGCTCTCCCAGCTCCTCGTTCTCGCCGCGCCGCGATCCCTCACACTCTCACCGAAACGACCCGACGACGGGGAAAAGCCCACGTTACGCGGGAACGGCGGGCTGCCTGCCGCTTGTTTTCTCCCAACTGCGTCCGGGTCGAGCACCTACCTCGCCGAGTCGTCATTGAGGACTCGACGCAGGCGCGCCGCAACGAGCAACCCTCTTCCCCTTCGTCGCGGCGGCTCCACGTACCGTCGGAAGGGTGGCCGAGCCGGAGCGGAGGGTGAGGGGGCCGGTTGAGCGTACATCCGTCGGATGGACGCCCCGAATGACGGCGATAGAGGGACCAAGGATGACCGTCGCCGGGGGAACAATCCCGCACGGTTTGGTTGATCGTGCTTCAGACTCCGTAGACGCCGATCGTTCCCGAAATAGCTATAGGTATCCCGGCGTTTGAGGCTGAGTACTCTTTGTGGACCAGGCTTTCCAGGCTTTTACGTCCGTTGTCCATCGGGAGAGCTCGTCAATCTATTCTAGTGGAGGGAGTGATATGAAATCGCCTTTTCTTTCTCTTTCCCATACGTTTCAGCGCCGCGTAGAGGTAGAAGAATTTCAACTATCGTTGTATGCACCCGGCAATTATTTCTTTATTCTACTTCGTCAGCGCGATACGTTCGATCAGCGTAATGCCCCGCCGTACAGTAAAATCGGGACGAGCATTGAAATTAATTTAGGAACGAGATTGCGTGGCATAAAAAAGTGTATCTTGAGGGCTGGTACCATCGTGTCATCTTGGAGACGTGTAATTTGTTTCGTGAGATCTTTGCCGATCGACGATCGACAACGCTGGTCCCTCGCGCACGGGATGGTTGGCGCGAGACTGACTCGGGCCACCAGACGATCTCGTTGATACAGCATCACCGCTGGACCGACGCATGCGTGGGCGTCAGTTCCCATGGAAACCGGGGGAACGCGAGGCACCGCGTGTGAATGCGTATTGATTACTCTCGCTCCGCGTTCCGCGATCTCTCGTATCTTCTCCGGGGCCACCCCATGCCCCATTCTTCTCTCTCTCTCTCTCTCTCTCTCTATCTCTTTCTGCGAACCCTCCCGTTCCAGAGCGCGAGTGGCGGCTACCCCCCCTCACCCTCTCCTTTCTTTAAATTAGGCCCCCAATGTCCCGTCCCCAGCATCCTCGGAATGGAATCGGGTTTCTCTCTTTCATCGTAGCCGGCCCTCGCGGGGGTCGTCGGTTTTGCCTTAAATTAATGCCCGCGTTCTCGTTCCGCTTCCCGCGGCTGATCGTATACTCGCACTCGACACAATGTACGCGCGCCTTTCCTTCATGCTCGAACGCTCGCATACAGAGGGTCGCGGAAATCGCCTCCTTCTCCCTCGAATTTCGGGTGCTTCTCGCTTCGATTAAAGTTGAAGGCTACAATTAACCAACGGGAAAGTAATCAACTTGGTCATTTGTCGTAGCGATGATGGCGAATGTTGGACGACCGGTAACGTGGGGACAGCAGCCTGGACGTTATCTTGTCGTTTTACGAGGACATCCTCGACATTCTGATCCGAGATTTTATTCGCTGTTGCAAATTTCGTGTAGCACGGCGTAACAAGGACTGAAACCACCGGGTGCACTGTACTCGCATAATTTCGGTCGTTGGTCACACTAGCGGCTACCACGGCGGAACAAATTGTCCTGTTCACATTTCGTAACGACGGAATTCGTTAGGGGAAACGAAACAGGGGGAAATTGACAATCGTCAATTCGAACGAAATATTTTCGGACCATTATTTCTTCATTGACTTGCTCCCGGGTTCGTTTCTCGTAGGTCAGGTCTCTTTGATTCGCTTGTACGGAACGTCTCGACACTCTCGACTGTCTCTCGCCGAAGTATATCAGGAATTAAGAGAAATTGAGAGCGCGCTTAAATTTTCACCGCAAGAGAGAAGCAGACTTTCGTGACGCGGAAAGGCCGAGGGACCGTAGCGGACGTAAAGGGAAAGTGGGAAAAACGAAAGGAAAATTATAACGGAGTCTTACGGCACATTTCCGCGAAAATTGAATTAACTGGACGTTAATTACAGGGGAGAAAGTTGGCCGGAGTGGATATGAGTTTCCTGAAGGGTCAAGATGACACGTGAGATGTTAACTCGGGGCGCTGAGGCGCGAGGCCGATGGGCCACGTACTGGCGCAATTCCACCTCGCGGTCCTGCCAAATTTCGCAAGCAGGTGTTGAAAACAATGACGATGAGAAATCTTAATTAATGTGCTGGCGTGACGATTGTTGACTCACTCGCGACACTCTTATTTTCGCTAGCACTGCTCTGACGTTCGGTCACACTTTGTGACTTCAGGGGCGCAGCCAGCGTTGGTATTATTTTGAGAGTTGCACGGACCTGCAATCGTCTATGCGGCAGGAATAAGAGTAGAAATTACCATATCGTCAGTCGGAGCACATGTCCCGTTAGTCTATGTCTCTAATTGCTGTAACAAGCATCTATAATTGTTATAATGCATTCGTGATTGCAAGCGTCTGTCGTTGCATTATTGTAATATCTGTTTTCTTAGATTAGAAGTCTTAGACAGCTCGCTTCGATAGATGTAACGATTGCTTCGCGTTTATTTTTTAATGTTTGAGTTTTTCGAATAACTGTTGCCACCTGTTAAAATTTACGTTGCTCTGGAAGTTAGGCGTTAAATCAGTAAGACACACAGTTGAAGAATTTGTGTTAAATTTAACAGATATCACATGACCCAAACGGTCCACATAAATTAATATGGATATGCTAAGTGATCACACTAATACTCTGTTAATATTTTAACACAAAATATGTGCAAATCTCGAAATAATTTGAAATAAATTTTGTGAAAAATTAACATATTTTTAGTGACAAAATGAATTTTAAAAATGTAACTTTTACATTTTACAGATGTAATAAGTCAAATGACGGTTCAAAATCACTCTCACTTATGTCACATAGAATAAAATCAACATTTTATTATGTACATTTTAACAGATAAATCTTGTTACTAATAATATAGAACATATGTAAGATTAATTTAACATAAGATTTAACATTTCTTTTCAGTTATTATAATAATTTTACATTTGAGGTCAATTAATGCAAGAGCAATATGTTAAATTAACACATGAATGTGTTAAACATTTAACGCAAAAATTTTAACCGGCATTTGCTTTAACAAGGAAACGCAAATTTTTCAACTGTGCATACAACACGTACGTGTAAACACGAATCAAATCTGTCCAAATATCAGGCGTTTGTAAAGCTTGAAAAACCTCTCGTTATTTAACTGCAATTACGCAAAAAACAAAGTACGAGTAAAGCGTAGTGAGTAATTTTTGCATTCTGACTTCCTGTACCCAACAAATTTTGCAAGAAAGTTACGTACATTCGTCCCTGAGGGGTGAATACGCGACAGCATCCCATGCATGACTGCTATATAAATAGGTGAAACTTGAGAAATTAGAGAGCCACTTTTGTGTCATCTCTGCGTTAGAGAGCGAACGCTCGTCGAACTTCTTGCAACGTTCGGGACAACTTGCGTAGTACTCGATACTCGATATCCGGCACGTTCCCAGTTGAGCCGTCAAGCGGAATACTCGCGGCGATGACGCACGTTCTAATTCTCTCCGTCGTCCTCGGTATTTGCTGCGCGCTGGCGGAGAAAAGCGAAGAGACGACCACGACCGAGCACCCGAAGGGACTCGCCAATTCGGAGGACCGATTTCTGACGAACGTCATTCACGGCAAAAACTCGTCGGAGCTTGTCCTCGGCGACGTCGACGAGGAGGAGACGAAGAAAACGGACAAGAAACCGAGGACCGTCTTGCACCGCGACTCGAGCCTCGAGAGAGATAAGTCTCAATATATTTCCGATTTTATTCTTCTCCCCTGAACTGAAAGAGCCGCGGGTGAGTGCTCGCCAACAATTTCGATTATCCGGAGCGTTTGCGCTTGCAAGTTCCAGCTGCTGCGGCTCTAAATACAGTTCCGGAGGATCGGCACGACCGGATTATAATTACAATAAGATCCCTTCGGAGACCGGGCGGTATCCCACCCAATACGGCGAGCGACACCCGATCGACAGGTAGTGGACAGACGCTATCTTTTACGCGCGAAGGGGAAATTTTAGGACGCAAAGTTTCCTTCCAGGTACGGATGGCAAACCCAAGGTCGGCCCCCAGGTCCCATCGGAAGCGGCGGCAGACCCGGTGGAGGAAGCGGAAGCGGAGTCTATGCAGGAAGTCAGTTGGGAGACAGGTAAATTTACCCGACTTCCCGCGACCATAAATTTCCCGCTAATCTCCGACGGGTCTTCTGTATTAACTCGGAGAGGACTAGAACGAGAGAAAGACAGAGGGAGGAGAAACAGAGAGAGAGAGAGTGTCTTTGCGGAAGTAAAAGAGCGCGGAGAGGTTCGCGAGAGTGTCGAGAGTGTCGAGAAATTTTTAAAAATTCATAGGGGAAAAAAAAGGGATGACACGCCCCAGCCGAGAACTGTCTCGTCGATCGATGTCGAAACGATGTCGAATCGACACCGTCGAATTGATGTCGAATCGACGTCAATTTGTCAATGTCGATGCCGATTCGACGTCGCTTCGACGAGTCATCTCTCGCCGTGATATTAAACATGTTCACGACTTCATTTTGCACTTTCAATGTACTCTTAACGAAAAACTGAAGGTACGGGCCACGTCCGGTGCACGCGAGCGAAACTTCTAACAGACCCAGCGCTTTGGGATACGGCACGGGAAATGTTGGGGGATACGGTTACGGCGCCAGTGGTTACGGGGGCTACGGCAGACCGACCGGGCACGGGGGTTCCACCAGCGCCTATGGGATTTCGGGGACACTGGCCGACGGTGACGAATTCGGCCCCAGCGACACGGCTTACCCGGATGCGAGTATGCCGCAGGGAAACATTCACGCGCAAAAGGTGCACTTGCGGGAGGGATGAATGTTTTTCGCCTGAAAGCAGCTTGGGAGCCGAAGTGAATAAAAAAAATCACATTTGTTTGTTAAGGCCATAGCGTTAAAAGCTCTGGCGGGCGTGGCGCTGATCGGGGCGGCCGCGGCGTTAGCTTCAAACCCGGTTCTTCTGCCAATCGGCATCATAAATGGCAGGCGGAAGAGATCGGAGACCTTCTCGGAGGAGGAGGAGGAGGGGGAGGGAGGGGAGCGGACCGACTTCCAGATGGATTACATTTTATACATGTTGAAGGAGAATTTAGCTAAGGTGCGATCGAACGGCGCGATCTCGCGCGGAAACCCTTGCCAAGCTGTTACTCTTTCTTTTTTATGGACAGATACAACGGGACGGCGCGAGCGATAGACTGATCGTGTCTCCAAGGTGCGTCGCCAGATTGACCTGCGAGATCCAAAAGGATTATCTGTCCGATTACCGGAAGGACGTCGAGATCTTGAGCACAAATCGGCGATATCTCCTCACGAATCTGTACGGTGGATTTCGCGATATCTGAACAGAGTATACGCCCAGCGAGGGGTGATCCGTCGAAACGACATCGATCGACGAGTCATTTCTCTCGCTGGGATGAGTTGGGCTATTTTGCTCAGTTGAACAACATTTCGGACGAAGAATCTTCCAGACGGGAAGCCGAAAAGTCCTTAAAAATAAACGGCTCCCCCGCCGTCTTGAAAATCCTTTCGTCCGATCGTTCGCTTCAACTAATTGCGAGCGAAATAACCCCCGCTTCGCGACTCGCCGCGTGTCAATCGATCAACCAACTTGAATTCCCGCAGGATACGGAACAACGTGCTCAGCACCAATACCGTGAGCGCGAACGTGAAGGACCTGATCAAGCTGGCCGTCGGCGTGGCGTCGAGCAACGAGAGCTGCGACGTGTTCACCTGTAGTTACATAAGAAAAGTCTGAGCTGGGCTTTTTCTAATCACACAATCGTTCTGTATTAACACTCATCCAACCGTTTGACAAACCGTTTGACAGGTGGATGCATACACGTGCACGCAGAAATAAAGTCTCTTCGTACGATCGTAGTGCGTCGCATCTTCGTTCTCTGTCTAATACTTGGTACCCGCCTCTAAGGCTGATGGCAGACAACTATCCGTAAGCGCTTAAGACTGACGTAGCCGTAGACTTAAGGTAAGGCAGAGAAAAACATAAGCCGTAAGGAACACGTGTTCCACGGCTTACGTTTTTCTCTGCCTTTTAAGTCTACGGCTATGTCAGTCTTAAGCGCTTACGGATAGTTGTCTGCCATCAGCCTAACTCAGAGCCGACACGGCCACGTCGAACCAATAGTTGTTTGTGTATTGGCTTCGTAGCTTTTAATAGTCGATGCGATTTCAAATATTAGGTGGTAAACTTGGTTTCCGCGGCTCACATTTGGATGACGCCTGGTTCAGTTGCGTCGCAATTTGAAAGAATCTCGAAAGGCTTCGTTCGCGGTACGAACTTTGAAACTTCCCGCCGGTCAGGCGCGCGACCAGTTTTGCGAAACGCGCGCGAGATGGCGCGCTCCGTCCGTCCGCCCGCCCGCTCGGTCGGTATATACCTGCGTCTCGTTTTCTCCGAGCGCGGTCGCGCGCACGTGACGTTGCACGGAATAGAAAAAAAAAAACAAAGTATAACTGACGTGTCCTAATAAGAGGCAACGTGGCAACGCGACAACGCGACGCAGCGTTCGGTGTTTCGCCGTGCGAGACGGACTCCCCTCGTCACGGTTTCTCGCGCGTGTCCGCCGTCGTGATGTTGACGTGACGAGCAAGGTGGGAAGGTGAGATTTGACCGTCGCGAGCCTGCCGTCACAGCGCGTTTGCCGTTCGTTTTGTCCCGCGAAACCGCAACCGCCACGGACCGCGGCGACAGGTTATGTATCCGCGGTGATCGCGTCGTCCGCGACGACTCCGACGCGCTCGCCGTCGGCGCCCGCACGGTCCTCGTGTCGCGGTACCCGCGATATGCGGTGACGCGCGCGCGGAGATTCTAACCCTAATCGGCCGATAACCTTGAAAGGTCTACGCCCAGGCAGCGCGCGAGACGTGGACACCCGCCGACCGACCGACTCGCATGGATGTCAGTATGAGGAGGAAATTGGAGAAGGACGAGCGGACGGCGGAGGACGGCATCGTCGACCCGTGCAACGTCCAAGAGCCCTCCGATCTGCGGGGGGACGAGAAGAACATCGCGATCCTGTTCTTCTTGTACCTGCTGCAGGGCATCCCGTTGGGACTGTGCGGCTCGATCCCTATGCTACTGCAGAACAGAGGGGTTTCCTATCGGCAACAGGTACGTGACGGCGCAATTATCCCGCGTACGCGTACAGCGACTCGAGATCCGAGTGTTGACGGCGTTAAAAAGGTGACGAGCACAGAACGTTCCTCTGTGAACCCAATTGGTCGAGCGACACTGATGCACCCGAAAGATTGATTTAACAGCCGTGCGAAACCGAGAGTAATGTATCCTTTGCTTGTTGACGCAGGCAGAATTCAGCTTTGTGCAATGGCCGTTCTCGTTGAAGCTCTTCTGGGCGCCCATAGTAGACTCCATTTTCTCGCAAAGGTTTGGGCGGCGGAAGACCTGGTTGATTCCCACCCAGTACCTGATGGGTATGTTCATGCTCCTACTGTCGAATTACGTGGACCACTGGCTGGGCAAGGAGCACGAGACGCCCAACATCGAAATGTTGACTGCGCTCTTCTTCTCCCTGAACGTGCTTGCCGCCACTCAGGACATCGTAGTGGACGGTTGGGCGCTCACGATGCTCAAGAGGTACCTTCGCCAAGTATCCGAACCTCGCGTGCACGCGTAGGTATTTGTATGTATGAAATTTGCTTAATTGAGACTTGCCTGTCAAGGTGTAACGTCGGATATGCCTCTACCTGCAACAGCGTCGGCCAAACGGCGGGCTACTTCATCGGCTATGTTCTATTTATCTCGCTGGAGTCCGCTGAGTTTTGCAACGGGTATTTAAGGTCAACGCCTTCCGACGAAGGCATACTAACTCTGCCCGGTAAGAAGAGCCCGGCGGTCGAAACGAAGGTTTATTGTTTACATGCGCCAGATATCGCCTCGGATCGTGACGAACGTGTTTTATTTGTAGGATTTTTATACTTCTGGGGCTGCATGTTTATCGTTACGACAACGTTTATCGCGCTGTTCAAGCACGAGGACAAGGGCAGAGTTTCGCGAGACGAAGAGCTAAATATGGATATTAAGCGCGCATACAAGCTACTATGGGAAATAGTTAAATTACCAACCATAAAGACCACGATTATATTTCTCTTAACTGCAAAGGTTGAATACTACTAATACGCAATTGTAATATGTTGATTTCGTTTCGTTTACTTGATTGTTCTGTTCGGCAGATTGGATTTTCAGCGTGCGACGCTGTAACTAGTTTGAAACTTATAGAGGCCGGTTATCCCAAAGAAAAACTGGCTTTCATGGCCGTGCCCATGATACCGTTGCAAATAATTTTGCCGTTAATAATCTCGAAATACACCGTTGGTCCCAGGCCTATGGACGTTTACATTAAAGCTATGCCTTATAGGTAATTGATATGCAATATATAGATGACAGATTTTAGTTGGACGACACTTACAAACTTATATGATGCAGGCTGGCGTTCGGCGTAATAGCGGCGCTTTTGGTGTGGGTTACACCGTTCCTTGTAATTAATGGCGATGTTCCAGTCTTTTATTTCACGATACTGACGGGCCTCTACTTTATACATCAGGTAAATGTCGTACGGACTGTACAAGTCCCTATCGATGGATGTCCGATTTGGATTCAGCGACCGTAACGTTCCTTCTTGCACTTTAGATTTCTGCAAGCAGCATGTTCGTGGCATCGATGGCTTTCTTTGCGAAAGTGAGCGACCCGGCGGTTGGTGGTACATACATGACGTTACTCAATACTTTATGCAATCTCGGTGGAAATTGGCCTGCCACGGCCGCGCTTTGGTTTGTCGATCCCTTGACGTTTAGACAATGCAGTACCGACTACGGAAATGACTGTAGCACAATTACGGAGAGAGAGGTTGGTTGCAGCGCGTTTGCTGCCTTCCTTTAATTTTATTATGCGGTAGAACGGTGAGATCACATAAAGATTGCCTATCACATTTTCAGCTCTGCGCGAATACCAATAACGGTGTTTGCATCATGCAGTTCGACGGTTACTACATAGAGAGCATCCTCTGCTTAATCATAGGTTTCTCCTGGCTTAGGTGGGGCCGTAGAAAAATTAATATGTTACAGATGAAACCGATGTCCGCTTGGAAAATCGTTCTTACCCGTAACAACAGGTAACATATCAGTGACGTGTTATAAGTCCGTTAACACTGGTACCTGTAAAGCTGTTAGGAAATTTTCTTCGATGCGTCGTTGCATATACGGTGTTATCCACTGTAGTTCCTTTATTACCTCGTTAATCGATCAGATTCGATTAACGAGGTAATTTATTGCTTGGCCCTAACAATTAGTCATTGCTGTTTTACGTTGGTGTTATCGAAACTGCCTACATTGAGGTGTATTGAGACAAATTGGTAGCTTTGAGATTATGTTGTAAATCTTTTTTTTATATGTATATATATTTAACGTGCCATCGACCGAACTTTCATCTTCCGGTCCTTTTGACACTCGGAGTCTCTCTTCCTTGTAATATTTACTCTTTTCTGACTGTTTTGAGCCTCACTTAACTTTAAATGATTTTCCCCAATATTCTTCAAAAATTTCCGCAATACTCAAAGTGCTTCAATATTTTATTTAGCCACCCAATATGGTGTAAATCAAAGCGACGTTTAGTTTAATTTATTTAACACTCGCGTTGACACAGATTTCCATAGGAACTATATGGACACACTATATACTTGCCCATACGTGGGGTATATGCATGCATCATTTCTTGTACGTTTACCAAGTGTTCCAGTTTTATGAGAAAACGTGTGCGATGTGCATCGATTACAATCCATTCGTCTCGGGAAGCAATATCTATGTAGAACATATATAATACAAGTCCCACAAAGAGAAAAGCATTATGTAATATCGTATAATCTCAAGTGAGCGTCATTCCGTGCATGTATACATGATAAAAGGATCTCTAACGGTTGTCATCCTTATTTCCTTGTTTCGAGTCATGACCGAGATATGATTTAGTGATATTAAAATATTTAAAAAGTATATACATATATATAGTATATTTAACATTAAAATGTTATTTATTATATATAAGTAAATATGTATTATGACATGCATATTTTCCGTTATATACACGTACATACGTATATATTTGTTATATATGCATATTTATTTGTAACAATCGAGTCGAATGTTTTCCAAAATGATGCATTACAACAGAAGCGGAACATGTTATTTTTTTACAAAGCGTTATTATATATATATAATATATATATATATATATCATTTAGATAAAATTTATATGCGCGCATAAACTTGCAATTTGTTATCTCTCTCTTTCTCTGCCTGTAAACAGCGTATTGTTTCAAATAATAATTTTTTTTGCACGGAATACTTGCAGATATTTCGTAGAAGTTTTGTAATACAGACGAAGACGTGTGCGACGCATGTTCGCAGTTTCTATTGTAAATACATCTAAAAGTATTTTACGTACGCATAAAGAACGCATGACGAATATTTAACGCAGGATGTTAATAAAAGTTTTTCATACGAAACGTTGGGGTTGATGTACATGTTTTATTTGAGCTCTCTTGCACCTTTCTGACGGCAAATAGAGAAATAAACGCAGTCACAGCCATGAAAATGAATTATCAGGTATGAACATGAGTAACTAGGTATATCATATCTTTAATTATCTATGAACAGACGTCATTCGCGTCTTGTAACGATTAATTTGCATGACAATATTGCATGACAATTGTGCATCATTATGACGAGAATCAATTGTAGCGAGCGTCTTTTTATCGTTGTAAGGAATTTAAACTCTTGATCGCACGTGATTACTTTACATCTACGTGCAGGAATTTGTATCAGTTTTCAATAATTCAGTAATTACAGGTGCGGAGGGTGTTCCGCTGTAAAATATTTTTGTAAATAAATAATTGAACTTTTAATCGTTTGCCTGTCAATGTTCCTCCTGTTCGGGATCACGCCGTTCTTAAGACGTATCTTAATTGCCATAACAATCATCAGTTGCGGAATATATATCGTTTGTACGTTCCTTCTGACTTGCATTGCTAATTTATATTTGTCAATTGTTTTTACATTAAAATGATATAAACGACTCTCAATAAATAGATTCAACTCGCATACTAAACTATATGCCTCTTGTATCTTGTAACATCTTAACGATCTCTATCGATATTACGTACATTATTGTTGCGGATACTTTCCACCGTGTGATTATACTTGTCACGCATAAAACGTGTGTACATAATACACACGTAAATTATCGATTGTAAATAATGATACATTGTCACGCAAATATAAATATAATACTCTCTTGGTATCAGAATAAACCTTTCTATCGCGCGGCGTGTTGCGCCCTAATTATCCTTTGTGATTTTACTATTTCATACATCAACTGGTGAATCAAGAGTACGAGTAATGCACTCTTTTAACGTACAGTCTTAGTCATTAGTTGATGACTGGACTACAGTTTTACTAGGATTCACATTTTTATAATCTTTACTCCCATCTATACAGACGAGTTTCAGACTAGTACACGCATACAGCCTGAAACTCAGTGACTTGTATAGATGAGAAAAATAATGATAAAAATGCAGGTCCAGGCATTGATGAACAAGACTGTGCTAATAAATTATTCTTAACTCACACAATCGTTGTGATAAGAGTCTATTGGGAGATTCATACATTTGCATTAGATCTACCCGACACAATTCCAGATTCGATTGCACGGACGTAAGTTTATGCCAAATCAGGTAAATTGTTATTTATTGAATTTTAATATAATTGATAACGAGACAGTTGGGTCACATTCGTGCCATAACAACGGAAAGAACATTCTTAATTAATATTTGTGCTAAAATTTGTGAAATGAGAAAAATGATCGACAAGTTCTCATCGATAGTCGAATTTGTGCGTAATAAAATAGACAAACTAAGATAAGTTATATGTTTCTCTTCAAGTTCGTTAAGTACTAGCAACACGAAACAGTTTTTCGTAGAACATATCGCGTAATTTTGCGATCATGTAATAACAATAGTCATCTAAACAGGAAAGAACGATAATGCTTCGTTGATTGTGTTAAGAAGTAAATATACGAGCTTGAAATTATAAGAATCGCTGCCGTAAATAGTCGAACAAGATAAAGCTAAGTACCAAAAATAGTTTCTTTTTGTACCAGACAAAACTTTCTCGCGGAGACTTCAAGATGCATGAGTTAAAAAAGTCCTCTAAGGTCAATATTTACAAAATATACTCCATAAACTTTGAATTTCAAGCAACATGTAAAGTGGAGCCGCCGAAGTAGGAAACGCAGTAAATGTAAACGAAAAACGCGGAATGGATTTTGCATATAAAACACGTTGCGACATTTAAATAGCCGGATGCACTAATTATGCGTTAACCGCATTAAAATTAATAAAACTGTTGAAGATGAAACATGTCCTGCATATTCCGCTGCACTAGCCTGCGTTATAATTCGCATTTGTATACAGTCTTGTGTACGAACGTTTCGTTGTTGACAGCTTAAATAGCTTATTTAAAATTTAAAAGCTATTTCCGCGGCTCCACCAGCGAGCTGGATAAGGAAAACAATTGATAAAAATGTATAGCTTATTTCTAATCAACCAGTTCCCTGTCGTCCAGAATAGGTGCCTTATCATCCTTCGGACTAGCTCGTAACGTGGAACCCCACTTTGTGCCTTTCTCGGCTTCTGAGGTGGCCATCAAAACGGAATATGAGTTTGGAGTAGCGGCGGCTTCTTTACTATAATGGATGCCGTATAGAAAGTAGATCATCATTCCTGAGAAAGAATCACGGGAAAATTGAAACAATTGGGATTCACTGAAACTTATATGTAACATATCTAGTTTTGTATTTTAAATTCGTACATGAATGGTGCGCAATTATCAACGTACCGACTGTCATCCACACGAAAAACCGTAGCCACGTCATTGAAGACAAGTGCATTATCAGACCGACGTTGAAGAGGATGCTTAACGCTGGTACCACGGGTACCAGCGGCACTCGGAATTTCCCGGTGGATGGATTTTGCCTGTGAGCGCCAATTACGAATAGACCTGCGAGCAAACAAATAAATGCAATTAAGTAACAATATTCCTTCTATGTGCACAGTCGGAGAAAAGAATTGAGATAAACTCACTCGCGATGGGTAGCGGAAGATAGCTCGCTGCAAACAGGTAATCGCTCTTCGTAAACGGAATTGTCGTTTCGAATGCTATTATCATAAAAGTGCTGAGGAAGGCGCAGGTTGTCGTGTAGATAAGTAGACAAGCGGTTATGACGTGCCGAGTATCGTAATCCTCCAGCCAGTCTTCCATCCAGGCGTATCGCGGCTTGAATCTGCCAGATCCTTCGCACAGCAGCTATGCGATTATGAACGACTTGTGTTAATAATCTATTATACAAAAGCTGCCTGCGACGTAGCGTTGGGATTTACAGATAATTATAGGTAATTTACCAAAATTTACATTGTACAGAAACCAAATATTTTCAAGTTGAATCGTGCGCCGCAATTAAATCATCCCTAATTAAAAGTAACCCTCGCTGCGCACTCACTTCGGACTTGACAGACGCGATGCTGCTGGAGTCCGCTTCTTCCGTGGGTGGCGAGGAACAGCCGCTGCTCGGCGTACCAACGTTGGATTGGTCGGGCGGCTGTTGCTCGGGCAGATACCTCAGCAGGATAACGCTGATCGCCACGATGGTGTACGCGATCAGCGTCCCGATCGACATAAACTCTACCAGATGTTGGAGATCGAATAGTAGAGCGATTAAGGCACTGAATAGTCCACTTATGATGAGATTGCACACCGGCACTTGCGTGCGCTCGCTGATACGACCGAGGAAGCCGAATAACAGACCGTCGTTTGCCATGGCGTACAACGTCCTCGGGAGAGAGAACAGTGATCCAAAGAGAGTCGTCGTCATCCCGCAAAGGGCACCCACACTGCACATGCAAAAGCCACTTTCAATTAGCGCAGCTTCGGAAATTAATTAAATAATCCTTTATTGCAACATATTATCTTCTATTTTTTAGCATGTTACATCACAATATTGTAATACTTTTAATTGGAGTGCACTGCGACTTGAGATATCTTGGTACCGTGGAGAAATGATGAAAGGGAAGAACGGTGTCATTTTCATTTTTACCAGTTTTTGTCATGAAGAGATTTCGCGAAACGTCCATGTTATAAATCTATCGAGTGGAAAACTAAGAGTGCTCGCCTTATCACGTATTTAGCCCACGGGATACCCCTGGACGAAAAGGCTTCCGGAAGAGCGGCGGTGGGATTAATCTCCCAGTACGGGACGACCAGTGTCAGGGCGCCGCTGACCAGCATGTACCCAACAGTCACTATCGCCATCGAGAGCATCGTCGCCAGCGGAATACTCCGTCCCGGATCGCGAGCCTCCTCCCCGGAGGTCGCGATCGAATCGAAGCCGACGTAGGCGTAGAAACATGTTGCTGCACCTGAACGACGAGGCAAGGATGTAACATATCTTTGAATAGAGTAAAATCAATTTCTCTTGTATGTGTTTTATCGCGCGGATCCTCCATGCGAAACGCGGATCAGTGAGATCGCACGAATCCTCCTGTATTTCACGTCGCCTTCGTTTAGCCACTCCACACTTGAGATAACTTACCCGTGATTATGCCGCCGAAGCCATACGGTAGAAGACCACCGTTCTCGCTGCTCCAGTTCGTAATGTCCGCGTAATAAATGCCCAAAACGACAACCAGACCCATCACCGCGAGGTTGATGATGGTCAGCAACGAGTTGACCGTCGCCGAGGCCTTCACCCCCACTCCCAAGAGCAACGCGTAAGCCAGGCATAATCCGCTGGCGAGGACATCCGGGAAGGTGCCCAGCGGCTCTCCCATGGTCCATCCGCCCATCATTTCGCGAGTATAATTGCCAATCGCACCGCCTATCAGCGAGTCCACGTATCCGCTCCAAGCTCTCGCCACAGACGCCGCGCCTAATTGGCCACAATAAAAAGAGTTGCCGTTAATTATCTCATTAAATTCGTCCACCCTGTTGCTGATTTCATATGCGACTTGATCCAACTCGACTGCCTCAGTTCTCCACTTCTCGTCGGCAAATCCCTCGTTAGAAACAGACTCGTACCGATCACGTGCTCCAAGATGAGGTTCCAGCCCACGATGAAGGCCCAAAACTCGCCGACGGAGACGTAAGTGTAGATGTACGCGCTGCCCGCTTTCGGTACTCGGGCGGCCAGCTCGGCGTAGCAGAGGGCCGCCAAAACGGAAGCGAAACCGGCCACGAGGAAGCTGAACATCACCCCAGGTCCAGCCATGTCGCGCGCGACCGTTCCCGTCAGCACGTAAATCCCGGCGCCGACCATGTGACCCACGCCTGAAAGTCCGATGCATTATGCGTACAGGTGCGTAATTAGCAAATTAATATTAGAGGAAAGTCCTCTATCACGAGATCAGCTCGTAATATGAGATAGCAGGGTTTCTGCTAAATTAATAGGCATCGTCTATTGGTTTCGTCATGAATTTATTGCCCTCGGAGTGAAGATCTGTTCAGCGAAAAAATTGATTGTTAGATCGCGCTGATTAAATTTTGATGTTGAAAACCTGCTGTCTCATATTAAAAGCCTGTCTCATAATAGAGAACTTTCCTCTACTAACTGACATGCAGATAATCAATATTATTAACCGTCCAGCGAATTACTTAAATCCCTATAATTCCCTTTACGCGCGGCTTTGCCACTATTTACATTAATAGTCCGGCCAACGCGACGTATCTCACTCAAGGCTATTATTCCGGACCATTATCCGGCTTATCATCGGCGTGATAACGCTCGCGCGTAATGGCAGTTACATATCGCTCGCACACATCGCGCGCAAAGGCCGTTACGAAGTGTAACATCCGGAAATATATTTTTTCCCCTCTACATTATTTCCTTTCTTTCCTTATAAGTTTCAGACACGCAAAGGTTGGACACGCCCGTGCGGGTCGCGGCCGCGAAGGTATATTCACCGAGCAGCGTGATGTCGAAGGTGGAGAGACACCGCTTCATCGGCGTCTCGAGCAAGTCGCCTTCCAGCTTCTTCCGGCGGCACATCTTGTTGTACAAGCCGGACATCACGTGGCCCAGGATCATCCTGCGAACTGACGGCATGGCGACGGGGTCCTGAAACGAGTCTCCAATTACCGACTTACGAAAGGAAGTTTCATCCGAGCTTGGAAGCGGGAAGAGAGAAAGGGAGATAGTCCAGCTTTTATAAGATTACGATCCGCTTGATGCTACAAACGCTTCCAAGTATTATTCCTCTTCTCCCTTTTAACAAAAAAGGGAAGAGGCAGAAGGAGACTCCGGAGCATTTGTAGCATGAAGTGGACCGCAGCCTAAATTGAACGTTAGTCAAAGGTACTTTCCTAGTAGCACAATATATTGGCGCAATATTGGGAAATAAATCTAGTATTCCTTACAATATTGGTCGAATATTGTAAGACGGACGCCTTCTCTTATTTAGCCAATGCACTGTTTATTATATTATCGTGCAATATCTACATTT
>NW_011967226.1:1380371-1411273 GCF_000949405.1 Vollenhovia emeryi | reverse complement strand
ATATTAGCAAGATTACATATCATAAATATATCAGAGACATACTTTTGTTGCTGACATTCTGTAGTACAGGTAACATACATGTATGTTACTTGTTACATAACTCGTTACCTCGTGATACTTGCTATTATGTATTTTATACATATATGTTACATTACTGTGTTTGCTGGGAATATGTCTATTTAGCAATATTGGTCTAATTATATATTAAATTATATTATCGTGCAATATCTACATTTATTCCTTGGCCAATATTGGCTTTGCGTTGGACAACATCGGCCATTGCATTGCTAATGTAGCCAACATTGGACCATATTCAGCCAATGCACTGTGCTACTAGGGCTGGATTGTCAAAAGGGTCACGAGACGCGACCCAGACAGCCGAATCTGCGACTCTGCCCGGATTGCACAGTGAATCGCAGTTGTTCTTCGAGTTATCTCCCTTCTTGAATTCGTAAGTTTTCAGGAACTCGTAGAAGATAAGGATGATTGGGAAAATTACATGCACCAATGAATTTCTGAGGAACACCACAAGACGAACTGATATTGTTGCTGGTTCTTCAAGAATTCTTCAGTTTTCTAATTCTGCAGGTGTCCTTTAAAATGAATTCTCTCTACAAACTCATGTTCACCTTTGTGCTGTCTGGGTGAGCAAAGTCTGTTATAAATTTTTAGCAGAGGCAGAGAGGCGGCAAATCTGACAGAATCCGAACGGATTTCTATCTAACGACGTTATCAGACTGCCGCTACAAATTCGACAGAGCCTGCTAACGTTTAGATGCCAGCGGACTGGCAGAAACCAGGTGGAACCTGTAGTGACCTGGCGGCAGGATCCGCTCGGTTTCCGCCGCCAAATCACACCAGCGGTTTCTACCGACAGAACACAGAAAAGCTTGGCGCGCACACAAGGGTGGCTATGGTTTTCTCGCGGAATTCCGCTCGAATTCGCTGCCAATCTGCTAGCGTACTGTCCATACAACAATGCCGCAACGTTGCTGCGATATAACTGCAAGTTCTGCGCTGTACGAATGCAAATATCTCGCTTTAACATTTACGGGGAGACTTCCATCGAGTAAAAATACATGAAAATCGATAGGGTGGAAAAATCGTCATATGATGCCCCGACACAATATGTCACGGCGGTGGCAGCGAGCCCGGTCGTCCAACATCACCCGCGCACACGCGCGCACGCACTTCCGCGCGGCGGAACGCGATCGATAAGGGTAAGGGCGATTCTGGAGCGTCACCAGGAGGAGACGATGAAATCGAGGCGCGGCAACGTGACTCGTACTTACGTTGCGATCACACACGGACGACGGGATCCGTCGACTACGTCTGCTCTGTCTCCAGCGGACCGTGCAGCCGCGGTGGACGCCGAGGGGGTCGCGTAGCTCGCGATACAGAGGGATAAGGGGTGATACCCTCTCCCGCGAGTGCGCAGTGGAGCCGGCCAATCCGAAGCCGGTCCCGCGGAGATATGGCAAAAAGCAATATCGCAGCCGCGAGCTTGTTAACGCAGCCTGGTGAAGGGGACGAACCCCACGCCGAGCAAGTTTTCTCTTTCTACAGTTTTTATTTCGTTATTATTTCGACGAATTTCGTGAGAGTATTTTGAGAATCACAATTCAAAAGGGCAAGAAACTTTACGAGAGTTTTGTAAAATTTTACCATTCAGTTATATCTAATTCTACGGGGTTTTTTTTTCTTTCTTTAAGATAAATTCTCTATGAACTTACGTTCACCTTTGTGCTATCTTGGCTAAACATTGGTCCAATCTCGGTTATATTAGAAATGCATTGGCCGACGTAAAGCCAAGACTGGACGTGGAATAAATGTAAATATTGCACGATAATAATTATATAATATTATATTTATATTGGAAGTGCACTGGCCAATATTTAACGGTGTAATGGGGGTTGTCCCACGACTGCATCATTTTCAGGGTAAATTTTAAGAGAAAATTCCCTCCGCGTTCTTCTCCAATGTGCTATCTGGGATCATTCGAATATACTCAATCAATGATAATACAGGCTCTCATTTTAAATGATCCACGGAAATATCCCAAAAAATATGAAAGATACGGAAAGACGTTTCAAACAAAAGTTGTTTGGTTCGAAGGGCGACGTAAGGTGGTGCCATTGATTTGACCTTGGATAGTCATTTGAGGGTTACGTAAAGGTCACCTTCAATTTTTTTAATAGAATTCCTATTGTTTATTACACCATCTTATTCTACTAATTAATATGAACAACTTTTGTCGGAAACATTTTTTTATTTGCCTAATACTTTTTGAGATATTCAAGAGAACATTTATAACTTTTTCACGCGGTAATCCAATACGCTGCGATAGCAACTTAATTTATTGTTGCTTAATTATTCTCTCGTTATCGACACGCGGATAAAGCCGTGGCCGTAATCGCGAACAACAACCCCAACAACCCTGTACGAATATTCGGGCGCGACGCGCACGCCCGGAGCGCTCGCACATTCGCTGCGATATCGACGCGCTTGACGTTGCACCTTTGGCGCTTTGTTTATCATCCCGCCACGCGACCGTAAATTTCTCGTCCCAGCGGACGCGCCTGACAGGTTTCTCCGAGCTCCAGTTAAGTCGCAAGTGCCGCGATTTCGGAGAATCGGCCGTCGAAAGGGGAGGAGCGAGACCGGAGCGCTGGCAGAGTCTCTCCCGCCCCCGCCCCCCTCCTCGGTGGGCCGATAAGACCGATACTGTATTACTGATCGACATCGGTGGACTCGCGCGCGTGCAACGTGCTTCGATCGATCTTGATCAAATGCCAAATGTGACAGCCTGTGGCTCCGTAGCTCCCTTCTCGTCGCGTCGCGTTCAGCGCGGCTCCGCGCGGGAATAAGGTTAGCCCCCGGTTCGGCGCCGTTGCGACGTAATTAACGCGCGTTTCGGAGAGAGAGCGGCGTGTTCTCGCTCCGCCCGCGGGATGGGGACGAGGATCCGCGTTGAGGTCTGATGGTGCTGAGGCGAAAGTCGCGTCTAGTCGATCGCGAATCTCAGGCGTGTTTGATGCCAACGTAACACCCGTGGACAATGGACGGAGAGGATTCCGTGGACGTGGACGTCGACGTCGATCCCATGGACGTGGACCCGCGGGAGCTGCTGGAGACCCTCCAGACGTACAGGAAGCTCGCGGACGACCTGGCGAACCACGACACGATTCTGAAGGTGAGATGCCAAGCCACGATCTGCCGAAGCGGCGTGCTGTAATTTTGCCAGCCGGACGCCAGCGAAAGTGTAAACCACTGGCAAATTCACTGCGGAATCTGCTGTCAGATTGCGACGACACAAGCCTCGGAAGCTCGCAGACTTCGTGCCAGTCCGTCGCAATATTTTACTCGAGTCTGCTGGCAGACTGCTGGCGTGTTGCAGACATCTAGGCATATTGGGTATATTTTGTCGTCGACTGATTGCTTGATTTGTTGCAGGACAAGACAGTCTTGTCGTACGTAGCGTACGTCTTGGAAGTACCTGATGTAGACGTGGTTACCCTAGCTCTGGACGTTCTGGAGATATTTGTTAAAAATGTAGACAATTATATACACATAACGTCCACCTTTGGCGTGCGCGAATCCTTGGAGGCGATCATCAACAAGTACGGCTTGAGCGAACCAAAGATAGTCAGTCGAGCGCAGCACATCAAAGATGACATAGAGCGCATGAAACCGCCTATATATAACTTGCGCAGTCGTTGCAGGCGAGTTATAGAGCCCAAAAAGTTGAAGACACACGTAGTAGTTTTACACGTTCAAGGTTTATTACCGGTAAGTGTTATAATTGTTTATTGCAGTTCATTAACGTGCGAGAACATAATAAGAGAAATAATGGTACATTGGAGGGCACGTAATGTAAAACGATCGGAATAATTGCAGGAAACTCGCGCCGAGCTCGAAGGGATATTAATTAGGATCGAAGGTCTCGTTTCGCTTGTTGTCGACGTAGAGCATCAGCGTGTAACTATGCGCACCTTGAATTATGTCACCGCGAAACAGATCGCGGAAGCGATCGACAACAATACGGACAGCATGGAAGCAAGATTGGTTACGAGAAACAAATTTAATCAAGAGTTTCTCGTCAAGCTGGTAAGGATTGTCGTATACCTTTTAAATCGATTGGTGGTCTGCTTTTATACGGCAGACGTGTGGATTTTTTTTCAATATACTTTTTGTTCATTGCCTGGACAAGTTGTTTCACGTTGCATGTAACGAATCTTTTGCAGATACAAGCCGGCGACAGCGACAGTGAAGGATTGCCCGATTACTTACCCGAGGAAGAGGAGGAAGACGATAAGGAGGGAGTTGTGTCACTGTTCACTGGTTTAAAACAAAGCGCTTCATCCCTATATAAATCTACCACCGAGTTTCTAAGTAATTCATTCTATTGGTAGAATTTCTAACTGTAACGGAGATTGTAATTTGTGACTGTTGTAATTATAATTTTATTTATTTGAAATTAATAACAGTTTATTTGTGTGTGTTCAAAGAGGGGCTGGAAAGATTTCAAGTGTATAAATTGGGTACATTACCTCAATAGATGTATATTGAAGAGAAAGACTTATAACTTTTTAGCGATAATCATGATTAATTCCAATTATTTAAGAATCTCACACTCATTTAATGTATTCATAATTGACGATGCTTAAAGGGAGCAACAAAATTAATTGACTTTTACGATTTATAGTAAATAATACTTTGTACTCGTCGACTGTCTCAAGAGAAAATTAACATGTACAAACATACTTCTAAGTTTTAATGTCTATATTTGTAAAAAGAAGAGAAGCATGTATGTTACACGTGTATTTGTACACAAAATTAACTTTATTTTTCGTATTTTAACAGTTATGCATGCTTTATCTTGTCACTTACCGTATGTGAAGCATTTATGTATGAACATACAAAACTATTTTACGATCTCAGAGATTTCTAATTAAATTCTACTAATGTGTAAATAAGTAAATTCTCAATGAGTGCTACGTGTGCACCGAAGATCTAATTACCAAATCTTATTCACATAAATGAGACTTCGTTTTAAAAGCTTAATGTAAAATGTTAGATTAGATGTAGATATTAAATATATGTGATATACGACATTCAAGCCGTAATAGAGCTTTTCCAAAATTAAATAAAAATAATATGAAAGAATTTTTATTATATATATTATATAATATTTAATTTTTTAATAGTTTCACTCATTCTTGGTTTATTAGTGGTTTTAATTATTATCTTCAATTGTCATTTATGAATTGCTCTTTACAAAATTAATAAATAACTCGTAGATAATTGAAATAGTTTGTATCATTACAGCGATTGACCTTAACGTTTTTAAATAATGAAACGATATTGTGTATAAATCATTGAAAAGTTTTGGAAACAATATTTAAAATACTCTATCGAATCTCATTATGCTCTAACCAATGTTTTGGTTGCTCATATAATCTCTACATACGGCGCAATATATATTGTTTGGATTTGTACAAAACTGAAATATAAAATGTTGTGTAAATCAACTTTATTTTATAACACAAATTTTGTGTACTGCTTCTATTATTATATAATAATAGAACTAGTCAATTTTTTAGCTGCCACTGCACAAAAAGGAACAATTTATGCAACTACGCGCATAAGTATGATGGATACAATACGTATGGTTACTACAAAGTACATCTCTCTCTTTCTCTATTTATAATATGCCTCGTAAATTATTTCGTTCAGATGAGCACATCAAAATCGTTATCCTATCTTATCTTTTACGCTTATTCACTAAGTTGTATTGTCTATATTTACAGATACAGATGTATATAATTGTCATTAAGGCAATTTGAGTTTCAAAGCAGGTACAATAGATGGATGCAAAACATCGTTTCTTTCCTGTAATCGAGTAAACGAAATAGTTCGTAGACATGCGTGTGTGGAACAGAGAGATAGAACTTACAATAATTATTAGTACCGGTAATTCGCGGAATGAGTATGGGGCTCGCGTGCAGTCCAGTGCTATTGTTGAGCTTCGTTTTGAAACTCGCGTAACCAGCACCGCGTTTGACTATTTCGCGCAATACAACTCATTTCTTAAACTATACATTAAATGCTTAGGCTGAAATCAATAAGTACATAGTCACCGTAGACCTACGCTCTCTGACTCTCGTTGGCTGTGAAGTACAAAAAAAAAAGGAATCCAGTTTCTTACGTATGAGCGTATGTCTTGGAAAATATACATACGAGATAGTACAACGTGCCCTCCTATTGTAAATATAGTAGTTTCCGAGGAAGGGGGTTTCGCACTTTTGTATTTTTCCTCTTACTTTTCGATTTACGCCTAACATCTTCGTATCCCTAATATATTGCAAATATAAAAGATCGTACAGGTACAACAATATCTTCCAATACATGCTTCAAAGACTAAATTGCGTATTATTATCAATTCTCTAACTTTCACTAGACACCTCGACGCGGTCGATGCATGCAAATTGCCATAGGCACTTATGTCATAATAAAATTCATTATCGTTACGTTGTACATCCCTATTCTGTTTCGAGAAGTTTTTTTTTAAATTCAATTCTTTTCTTTTAAGACGATGCATTTAAATTGCGCATATACATAATATCATCAGCTGGATGCTTTCATAACTATGAAGGCATTTCACTATTTACAGCTGCCTTTCCATTTCGTCAAACACAAACACATACATAAGCAGAGAAATATGTGAATTTCATTTTTCCTTGACTGTCTGCATTTTATTCAGTGAAAACTTTTCTATGGCAATGGGTATGCACAGTTTGAAATTAGATTTGTGACTTATGGGTGTTCGGAAAGAACTGTGAATGCGAATTATTAGATGCCATGAAAGAAATAAATACATGATTCTTCTTATACGCAAAGTACACCAAGCATAGCTTAGCATTTACCATGGCGATTATTACAGTGAAGTAAATGAGTGTGAAGCATAAAAAAATGCTTGATGTACATACGCGATTCCAGATAATATTAACGTAATAACTGCATCTGCAAATAATATCCTTCGAAGCAGTATCTAGATTTGTTGAACAAGAACTATACTACACACTCTACACTCATGTTCTCATGTATATGCTATAAAAAATGTTGCGTAATAACTCAAATAAACTTGAGCAATATTAATCTGATCTTTCATAATTTATATATATATATATATATATATATATATATATATATATATATGTGACTGATTAAACATTGATTAAGAATGCCTTCGAAAATTATTTGACTTTGATAATCGAACAGGATAGAAAGTTGCGAATTATTTGCTTACCGAATCATTTGTTTTCTAAATTACATACATTTTTAATATATGTATGTATACATGTATGTATGTTTATATGTATATATGAAGATGTGGATGCAAGTATATATGTATATATGTCATTATGTATGTGTATGTATACATATATGAATAGACAAATATCTACAATACTTAACATAAATTACAGAATGAAGAGATGATGCGATTACTAAATTTCACTCAGGCAGTAAATCTAACTTATAAACCGATCATAAATCAGATATAAAAATTACACTAACAACTAATCTATATTCGGCTCTCCATCTTCATAGATCCACTCGCCGGTTGAGATGCAATTGTAACTTCACTGACTTCGTCTGTTTCCGATTGACTCGATGTGTCAGAAACGTCGTCTATTTCCTTTCTCTGGGTTTCAATTAAATGCACACACTTTGTTTAATTTCACAATTTTGTCAGAAATATATTGTTTATAAAATTCATTTACCACCTGCGATAAACTAAACGAGTTAGAAAAAAATTATGAAAAATCCACTTCAAAATTACTTAATATTTCCTCAATATTGCAATCTGTAAATGTACAAAACCTCTTACTACCATGTATAATAACATTTGTATGTAAAATATATTTTATTTTCTGGGCAATATAATTTGTGTGATTTTTCGCACGTGGTTATTTGTTTATAACAATGCATGATAATGTAACGAATCTATATTTTCTTACAATTATTTTCCGAAATAGTATAATCGCATAGTTTATTAAAATTTATTTGTGTAAAATGTATTATTCAATTTACTTACTTTTTGGGAATGATGTATATTACGAAGAACTCTCTGAACATCCGGGTTGCTTTCTAAGGTGGAAGTCTGACTGGACGGAGGATGCGAATATTCAGAAGTATTTTCCTCATCAGAAGCTAGTGCCCCCTGTATTCTTCCCGGTGTTGCTAGTTTAGATCTTCGTAATCTGCATCCGGGACCGATCGGCCTCCTTGCGATACTAAATAATATTCGAGAGAATGTATACACTCAATATGACTCATTTATTTATTATCTAGAAGCGAAAAGTTAAATAACTGTTGAAATACTTGTAGAATGATCACATCTTTTAAAAGTTATTCGCAAAAAAATATTTATATCATAAAATTTTGCAGCAATGATGTAATTTTCCAAAAAGTTAAAAGGATTATTTGATAAATTCTTATTTAAATTAACTTTTTCAAGTTTAAAATGTACTTAAAAAAATTTAGTCCGCTATTATTTAAATCTTTCAATACAGCGGAATGTAAAATATTTGTAGACAAACTGTTTTTGCTATTAACTAACATACCTTCTTCGTCTTAAGGAATAGTTATAAGTATAACTTGGATCCTCTCCCTCTTCATCCGACCAGCTTTCTTCACAAGCATCATCTTCGTGATCATCCGTATTGTCCGAAGAAACTCGTATTTTAATATCAGATTGTTCCACATAGTGTCCGGATAATTTGCCCGAATCTTCTTTATTTCTACTGTAACATTTGGGTAATTTAATAAATACTGAATTATACGACAAAAGTAAGTCACATTTTCGCGGATATTATTATTGAATTACCTGTGGGAGAGTATGACATCATCGCCATTTCCATTGTCAATGATAAGACGGTTTGCATTAATAATTTCGCTGACTTTTCTGCCGAGAGTCTCAAGATTGTCGTCGTCGCTACAATCCTTCAAACGTTCGTTTCCATTGGCATTATTTTCATTTAAGTGCTCGGGACTGGAGCATGAACTAGTCTGCATCGGATAATGCATTTCTGGCAAAATTGGATTCCCGTTCAAGCATTCTGTCACTTGCTTATTCAGCGAATGTCTTCTGACGAGGTCCTGAGGTCTGACGAGGAAAGAAGACTTCTCCGGTAAGGAAAGTGCTATATTCACAATCGGGGTGTGATCTGTTTCACTGACGTCCATGATGTCCGTTTGTGTGTGACTGTCAGTGAATCTTGAAGATGCCTCTATACTCTACAATTAAGAACCATACCATGTGTACCATAACATAATGTGCATTGAGAGATAAAGAATCTCAACTTTCTTACAGATTGGGTCTTGCGAAAAAAGATTGAAATTGAAAGAATTACTCAGGAACATAAGATATTAAGAACTGATCAAAATTATCTTTAATGTTTTCCTTTCAACAATTTATTCTTCACCTTTCTTTCACGATGAGGACTCGATCTAGGACTGGAACTTAGACCACAACCCGAACCGACTTTACGATGCCTGTATTTACGCTGTTTGAAGCTATTGCTCGGTGCTAAAACAGTTTCCGGCTGATTGGATTCGTTCAGCTGCGTATACATGGTGGCTTTGACGGGGCTCTCTGGCGAATCTGTGGGCGATGGAGGAGTAGTAGGTGTCGAGGAAGTAGAGAACTGTACTGTGCCATTTCGCCTGCGGTACAGCCTCTCCTGGGCCTTCAGTAAAGGACGGACAAGACGTTTCTTGTACTGCTTGTATCCTGATGATTGCTGTTCTCTCCTGAGACAAACCAGACATTTATTTCCAAATGTGCGAGTTCGGCTGCAGTCTTGTGCTACGTGTCCCGTAAGCGCAAAGCGGTTATGCAAAGCAAAACAGCGTCGTCTATTTAAAAAAATATATAATATAATATAGTACATCTCTCATACACTCATACACAAACGTAAAACATTACACATACATACATGTATAAAATACACATAATACTTTGACTCTTTTCAATATTATAATACAGTATTTTTCTTACTTTATCACATCTCGCTCGCGTAATTCTAATTGCAATAGAATAGCGCTTAGTTCCAAGTACAGATTGTTAGTGCGTTCGAGTTTGCGCTCATAGTGTTCCCTGACATCCTGAGCGTGTCGTAATTCATCCTTCCTCCGTCGGATTAGCTCAGCCTCGAAACGTGGATCGGTATTAGTAAATAGTGGCATATGCTGCATGTGTTCCTGTATTTCCTTCTTCCAAGATTGCTATAACGAAGGAAAATTTCTCTATCACTTACCTACACGCTCTGCTTAACAATTGCACCGAGAACAATTCGTTATTCATCATTTGCGTTGTACTAATTATACTAAATGAATTCTACCTGTGCCTTAAAGTAATCCTCAGGTTCCGTGGAAAGAACATCAACAGCTGCGATAGCGAGGTGCATCTCGATGAGTTTGAAGGAGGGCCTGTTACGCGGTTTGGCCGACCAACACTGCTTGACCAGTAGCCCATATCCCTCCGGACAACTGGTAGGAATTGGTAAATGAAGAGAATTGCTGCCCACCCCCCACATAACAGCGGAGGAATCCACGTCCTTGTAAGGTATTTCGCCGCTCAGTAATTCCCACAGTACGACGCCGTACGACCATATGTCCACCTTCTCCGAGCATGGCTCGTTCCTGATTACCTCCGGCGCCATCCACGCCACCGTACCGGCGAAAGTCATTTTCGTGCTAATCTCATTCCACTGTCTACTCGTGCCGAAATCGCTGATCTTTACTATTTCCCCTTGTCCTATTAGAACACTACAATAATTTTCTTGTTATTCTACATTCTTATTGCGTAGATTATGGATGTATTTCATTTACAGAAGATTATTTTACGTCGTTAATTTATTTTAATTAAATTTTATGTTATATGGTTTATGTCGCGTACAGAAATATCAAAGTCGTGCTCCATTCGTGAAATGTTTAGGTAATTTTTATTTTGAATGAAACAAATTGGGATGAAAAATTGGAATTAACTGTTTCCTTGATGAAAATGAATTATTATTTATTCCGAATGGATTTCAATTTCATCAACCTCATTGTTTACTTACTTTGGACTTTTGAGATCTCTGTGTATTATTTTGTGAGCATGAAGGTACGCCATCCCTGCAGCAATCTGTTTCGACCATGACACCAATCTAGCGGGAGGAACCGGTTCTCCAGCTCTTAGAAGGTCATACAATGGGCCGAACGGACAAAACTCCATTATTATGCAATAGCAAGGAGGTTTTGTACACACTCCTCTGTAAACATCAGACGAGCCGTTTGACAATAAGCCTTTAATAACGCAACTTGTACCTTAATGTCGTAGAAAAAGAAAATAGCAGGCCTTACTTGAAGTGTACAATATTCGGATGATTGAGTTTCCGCAAGTGGCGTATGTCAGTCTCTTTCGGTTCCTTCACCTTCTTTACAGCTACTATCTCCTTATTTAATTTCCCACTAAACACCGCACCTTGAGCCCCAGATCCGAGCCACTGCAGCTCGCTGATTGCTTCGAAGGGTATCTCCCAATCGTCAGCTGAAAAAGAAATGTCATGTGTAAATAGCGATACCAGATGTAACTTGTAAAAAATCTTTTCAAATCAACGATTATTTCCAGCATTTAAAGCAAGAGACTACGCTCATAATGCGGATTCCATTTTATAAATACACGAGATACATGATTGTATCTCAAGCTAATTTTGAAAATTACAAATTTAATTTGTCCAGCAAACTCGATGAAAAGAATTCCCTGACATTTTCAGGTTTTCCAGGAGCAGGAATGAATTTTTTTTGAAAAAAGAGGAGAGGGCTGCTTAATGTAAAAACGGGAGAACAAAAATAATAAGGCGGAAAGTGCCACATGGAAACTTACATAACTTACTTGAAAGTCCCTTGATTTTTTCATTAATCGCAGCCTTCGATAACATGGTCCAGACGGGACGCATGCATCCCAGGATGCCCTCGACCCAACTCGACCGTTGAGAATCGATGCTCTCCGATCCAGAAGCGCATTTTGTCGCGGCGTCGCTGGAGTTACTCGCGGAATTGAGGTGGTTACTATTCGGCAATTGAACCTCACGCAGCTCGGTGATGAGCCGTTCGGGGCTTCCCGCGATTTCACTCAGCTGAGCCAGCTCCTCTTGGATGCACAGCATGCTGGAATTTTATATACATTGTACACTTCCGATAACACCTGACGCAAGTCAAACATGTGTACGCTATTGTAATGCACATTTGTAATACAATTACGACAATATCCGGAATAGAGGTACAGACATCAGAGGCAGAGGATTCAAATTAACCGATGATTAAAATGTATTATGTATTAGGGCACGTGCGTTCGCAAACCGATAATAAAATTCAATTCGAGAGAATAGTAATCTACCTACACGATTAATTACGTGTTCACGTGTGCTTTATTTCTCGGGACGCACTCTTTGAATATTCAAAGATGAATAAGCTTACTGTAAATATAGTATTCGTAACAACACACGTTATCGTTGCTACATATTGTGCATTGTTTCATTATATTATAGAATTACGTATCATTCACACGTTTTACTATAACGCAGGAAATAATTGTGGAGCAACGTTTGATTGCAGACATTCGCCATAAAGGGAAGAATCGTGCAAGATATTGGACATTTACAAATTAAATAGTAAAGAAAAATTTATACGTAAGTAATTAAATAATAATTATTATTTATCAATTATTATGATAATTTTTGTATTAATAATAATGTGTTCTCTCTCTCTTCTATTAAAAGTCTGCACACATTATATAATTACAGTAAAAAGAGATGTAAAAATTCTTTTTACCTTCCCTTTCCCCTCATGGATCTTCTTCTATTTTCATTTTCAATTTTTTATTTCTTTTAGCCGAATAATGTTTAAATCGCGCAGTGTGGTATAACAGAGGAGTCTTCCATTGCAAGTGGAAAAGTAATCGACCCCGGAGAAAGAGAGATTTATCCTCGTGCAGCAAGCTGCATCGAGAATCGCCCGCAAAAAAAAGAGACCGAAAATTGTACATAATTTTATCTTTATGCGGTCCGATGAACGATAAGAAACGACGTATGATCTGTCGCACGTCACGCCGGCGATACCGATCGCCGGATAGTCTTACGCCAATATTCAGTGACGGATTTTCGATCACATGCAGACCGGAGTCTGGCATCCCAAATTAAGCTGCGCCTATGAGTCTAAGAGCGCCAAAAATTCTGCCACTGTCAATGCTGACTTAGCATTGTTTGATACAGAATTCGGATTTGCTTAAAGCTATTAAGTTCTCTAATGTATAGGCATTGATGCTGGCGTGACTGTATACAATATGTATAGTTATAGCATTGTCTTAAAGAACAATGTTAAGTAGAGAAAGACAGAACTTGCGTATATTATTCTCGGTATATTATTCCAACTCTCCATTTTTAGTAAACAGCGACGTCGAACTAAAAACGTCGAAGTTTGCGAAATACCGGCACTTCTCTCAATTATCAATTGACCGGCTGTGTCTTCGCGATAACAAGTAAAACTTATAATAGTCTATTTTTAAACACAATGGTCACGGAGCGAGAGCTGATACCACCTTGATATTAATTTAAAAAATTTGAAAACGTCTATCAACTAAAAACAATTTCATTTCTCTTTGTGTTGTTTATTAATTAATTTGATGTCGTTACTCTTTTCTCCGAAAATTTACTTTATCTGCGTCTTCTTTCCGCTTCGAGGACTGCCAAAAGGCGATATTGTATCGATAACAATCGCAATGCTTCGCTCGCAGACGGCTTTTCAAGGCTACACGTGGCAAAAGGTTTGCGTTTGTGTCAATGACTTTTTACGGCTAACAGACTAAGTGATGGACACTTTGTCATACATGGACATTTTTATCTCCGTTCTTCTCGCTCGTGAATACTACGTGAATACTTATCTGGCAAGTACGAGAGTTTCCATCACTTCGGATTAGACATTCAGTATTTATGTACTTATAGGTGGAATAACGTAACTCAATTAATATTTTTAATAACCGATTCTTGATCGATTGCTCTTTTCTTTTAATTATAAAATCTTAATATTAAGAGCTTCTTAATTATGAAATTCTTTCGTTAAAGATACAAGCACTTTTCAAAAAAATTAATTTTTGAGCTTTGTCAAATTTAAAGAGAAAAAGTTAACTGTTTTATTGGTGATATTTTTATCACTAATACCTGCTTTCGTTTAAATTCAATTAAATCTTATTCCAGAATTTAATTACCTAGATGCATTATATATAAAAAACCTCTATAAAGTTGGCACCTCATGTCTCAAAAAATCATTTTTCATTTAAGAATCTGAATGCACCCCAAAGAGTTCTAGAGTTCCTTATTAATTTTAAAAATAGTTCTGGCGAATTAACCTATTTATAGTAAATTTTAACAGATAAATCTTGTTACTAATAATATAGAACATATGTATTATATAAGATTAAAAAATAAGTGCACATTGTGTTGTCTTAACCTTTCTTTTCCAGGTATTTTAATAATTTTACATTTGAGGTCAATTAACACAAGGGCGATATGTTAAATTAACACATGAATGTGTTAAACCTTCGAGATCGAGTTTATCGCAATGCGCTGTGTATATTGATATCATTTGCATCGCGGAGACACGAACTGTCACGCCCACCGTAATTTCGATTGACACGATGCAACTCTTCATGCGCATTGCGGAGATTAATGTTACCGGCTCCGATAACACGGTGCCGCGTTATCGGGCGTTTCATTCGTTATGAGAGCGCAGCGAAAATCTTCGAACGGAATGCAACAATGTGGCGTGCAACGCGGATATTGATCGCGCCTTTACGTCGCGACTGCATTACATGCATATAGATATACGTTTCTAAATTTAATTCTCGACTGATAGTACGAGTCACGCTCTACTAAATTATTTAGCGTCTCACGGACAGATTCTTTCGGCGATTCTTTCAGCTCGGGGAACACCACATTTCGGTGTATCTTCGAGGAAAAATTAATCTACGCAAATAAACACGCTCGATCGCTTCCCCGAGTTACTCGCGTTCGAGTATCGTTCTTCAGTCGCAATGTAAAAATGCGATAACAAATACGTGATAAAAATGACGTTATATAAATACACATCTCCGTAGAATGTATACATTATTTTAAGCGCTGCGATCAGTTACTATTAAAACGCATATGATGTGACATCAAATTGTAGACAAAGCCTACGAGAGAAAAGAATTTTGTTTCAAGTACTTGTCAAGTAAGCGCACGAAACAATTTTTAACTGCCTTCTAGTAACAATATTTGCCCCACCTTTGTCCATATGATACAATATTTGTATGTCATAGATATCTTTATTTATGTAAAGATACGTATCGTCATCCGTTCCAGATTGGGCAGTGTTATTTGTGGTGTTGTACACGATAAATATATGTATTCGAACGTTCACCTTGAATTCCCGTTTCTTAACATATTTTCTTACGTATATGACAAGTTAATAAAGAGTTTGATAAACGTTTATCAGTCCTGAATTATTTCGATATAATGGGGAAAAACGTTTACGATTAAAACTAAATTTGCTACCTAATGGAACTTTGCGCTTTATATTTAATTAAAGCTGACAATACAAAGAAACGAATTTTTAATGCCTTTCACAGGTCTATCTAAAGCTATACTTTCTTGAACGACAGTTTAGATAAAATTTTAGCTAAAAAATCTATGCATTATTTCTGGAGTGACGTAAAAGTTTCGAAAAAGTGATATATAAGTAAGGGGACTTTCTTCGCGGCGTAAATTGTTCAAAATTTCACCGAGATTTCACAATGATTTCTAACGTACGACTGCGCGTGAAACAATGCCTAGAAAGGAAGGCACGAATTTCGTGCGCGTGCGAAAGGAATTGCATAAACAAGCCGCAGTGTTATGTTTAAACTAGTTATCAGCTGTTGATTTTATTGATAACTGATACCAGCGCGCGGGAAAACATCCCGTGTGCGCGGCAACTTAACCCAAATTTATACGCAAGTGGAATTGGAAAATCTGCAGGGACGCCCGTTCTCTTTGTTCGAGAACGTGAGATCGAACTTTTCTCTTTGTTAATTTATCGACGGCCTGAAGTGGAGCCGAAACGTCCGGTTTGGTAATTTATGTGTATTGTAACCAAAGAACAATGCACGTTTACACTTGACACATTAAACTCCCACGCAACCGCGTTACTCCCGCTGCCCTTTATTCAGATTTTATATTCCGTTATTGAGGCTCTGAAAAAAAAAAACTTTATTCGCGAACGATGGCGCCGACGCGTCCGCAGTGAAAATGAAAACGGGTCGTCAATCACGTCGTGAAAAATATCAAAACAGTTCCGCGGCATATAGTTGCTGTATTTTTACGCCGACTGTTATCACGTCGCGTGCTCGAATGATGACAGCGTCGCTTGTTATACATATTATCGCTACGTATATCGTGGAATGTTAGTCGCATTTATTAGATACGCCAATACTGCTCCGGTTAAAAGTCCGGTGGCCAAGTACTTGTCATCTTCCAATCGTAAATTCGCCGAGCGAATACGCGACGAAACTGAACCAGAGGGACAGATTTACAGCAGGCACGAAATTGAGAGGAGAGGAGATTCTTTTAACAAGAAACTTATACAAGTTTGAAGGAATAAAGGGCCGAGAGCCGTGACATAATTTTCTTAAATTAATAAAATTCGTATGGCTCAAATGTGACAAACACAAAGAAGGAATAAAGGACTGAGAGCCGTGACAGGGTGTTAATGTCTAAATATTTCGTATTTGAAATTTATTGCGAAAAATATTACCTCAGCCAGGATAATACTTTTGAGGTAATATTTTTCGCGATCAATTTAACATATGAAATATTTAGACACCAACACCCTGTCACGGCTCTCAGTGCTTTATTCCTTCAAATTTGTGTTCGTCACATTTGAGCCATACGAATTTTATTAATTTAAGAAAATTATGTTCATTAAAACGTTTCGGATAGGACGTACACTTTTTTTTAGAGTTTAGCAAATCTCCGTTCCTTGATGGAAAGTAAATCGCCAAAGTCTGCGTGTACTTTTGAACGTTAACGCGACGAAAGGCAGCGATTAGGGGTAAAGCATGATTTTCTCGTTTTCCGCGATGAAAAGCAAATCGTCCCGCGCTAATGCAATTCCAGTTTTAATACGCCCGAATGTGAGCTCGCGCAAGAGTGAGGCTGGAGAGTGAGAGTGGCCTTGGAAACGCCGAGTGGCGGTGCCCTTGACAGAGGATCGTGGCCGATCGCCGGCGGCGAGAGATAAAACGATTGTCTTCGGGACAGCCTTCTCTTATCGTCCTCTCGCGAATACGTAAGAAGCCCCGAGCGTAAATGTATGTGCATGGGCGAGAGAGTCGCGCCAACGAGCGAGTCGAGTACGCGCATGCATAGTACGTGCATGCACGTTCACCGTGGCCTTCGTATCAGCTGTCCGCTGGCGTCACTCAATGAGGGCCGTGCTGGTCGCCGTAAACAAATACGCCAGACCGACGGCGCATTTTTTTTTCCACGCTATTTAGGCCCGGCTTCACCAACGCCGCTTAACTTTAATCGCGTAATTAACTTAACTCGCTCCTTGGCTCTTTCTAAGGTGACAGTTAGACCTGGTATCATCAACGTCGCTTAACTTTAAGCATTTAATTCATTCTTTGTCTCTTAACTTCGCTTAACTTAAGCAATTAATTCATTCTTTGTCTCTTGCTGCTGCTTTAGAAAGAGACAAACGTGAATGGAACTAAGATGAAAGCTAAACGACGTTTGGCGAAGCCGGGCCTTAGAAAGAGACAAATGTAAATTAAACTAATTGTAAGATCTAAGTCAAGCGACGTTTCGTGACACCAGGCCTTAGCAGTTAGTTGTATCGAGTCACATATTTACCTCTTGTTATTTTCCTCAATTTTATATTGCCTTATTTATTGAGTTAACTCGAGCACGTTATTATATTAGTATTATTCCACGTTTTTAAAACGCAAAATAGTGCAAAACAATCCTCAACACGCAAAATAGCGTCTAAAATAACGTCAAAAATCGCAATTTTCCTTAGTAAACGTTTCTAATGTCAATGTTGTATCCTAAACCAAAGAGATTTTATGCCTAAGATCAGTTTTAGACATGTTACTGCTTTTACAGCCCGAAAATAATATGTAATTTCAGTAATTTGTCCCATGCTATTTAAATATGTTATGTTTTATGTTACATTTTTAACGTATGTTTAGCCTTAATAAATGTCGTAAATTGTTCTATCGAGACACTAAGGCCCGGTTTCACCAACGTTGATTAGCTTTTAAGCTTAGCCTAATTCGTTCTTTACTTCTTTCTAAAGTAACAGTTGGAAAGCGGTAAAGAACGAATTAAACCAAGTTTAAAGTTAAGCGACGTAGGTGAAACCGGGCCTAAGTCGTCTTATTGAAGCCCTGCCCACCTCTGACCACGGCATTATCAGAAACATTATCAAAATAATGCAAAATCCGGAGAAACAAAACGCAACAGATGTGAAAAAATAACATCAAAATGGCGCAAAATCTGGACAAACAAAACGCAAAAGATGCCACAAAATAACATCAAAATGTCACACCTCTATTTAATTGCACACATCTCTGTAAATGTTTTGCCTCCGCAACTGTACTGCTCTGACGATACACCCGAAAAAGATTTGCATTACAATATAGTTGAGAGATACATCGAGATGTGTAATCCCAATGCATCGATGTAGCGAGAATGCGTTTTGTGTAAAAAAACTTGTGTAAAAAGCTCGAATTATATCTGAAAACGGTCGAACCTAAAACTTGGCTTCTGAAGAGACCGGAGGGTAGATTCTGTATTTTACAATTTAGTGAAAATGCTAAAAGCGAGCGGCTTTGTCCCTTTCTAAGGGGACAACGAGGGGGAAACCGCTGACCAAAATCTTGTACACTAAAGCCCAGCAGGCATCACTTTGTCTTATTATCTTATTTTATCTTTACAATACCCCAGCAAGGCCTCATGCCCGAACTGATGCCCAAAAAGTGCCTAGTAATGCCCAGTAATGCCGCATATCTGTACACCACTCGGTCCCCCCAGCGGTTTCCCCCTCGGGGGACAGTTAGAAAGAGACAAAGCTACTCGCTTTTAGCATTTTCACAATAGTGTAAGATACAGAAATGACCCTCGGGAAGTGCCGGCACTCTTTTACGTCGCTCGCTGTTTCGCAAAAATTGCGATTTCACCACCGGCTCGACGACACGAGAGGCGAGATTTGTACATTTTTAATCTTGAATCATGTATACATATGTATATGTAACGCTGGTTGTTTGTACGAGCGACGTATCTGAAAAGCGTAATTATAACTCTGCAGGGAACAAGACGTTACCGAGATCGACGCAAATCTCGATTTTTGTGTTTTAAATTAAAGGAGAAATACATTTATTGCCCGACATCGCCGGCGTCAGAGTGTTACTGACAGCGAGACGCTCAGTTGAAAGGACGAGATCCCTTTAAGTATATATTTCGCGAATGCCCGCGCCCCTTCTGAGAAACGCCCGCGTTTCCGAGAATCGCGTTGTAACGCGGCAAAAACTCGCGGTCTGCAATCTCGCGTCTCGATCGATCGGGAGAAAGCGGAGTCGCGCACTGCGATGCACGAGGAGGAGGAGGAGGAGGGGGAGGAGGAGGATGACGCTTCCCCCCCCGGGACGTTCTCTCCATTTTCGAAAGATTTACGAGGGCGAGATGACGCGCACATTTTGAGAATCTGTGACGTCAGGACGGGCCTCGGTTGTCCCGGGGCAGTACGCGGGCAGTCCTCTGTTTGTTATTTCTCACGGGGCGCGCGCGCCGCGCCAGGCATTGTCATTTTTAACGCGACGTCCCGCTCCCGGCGAGCGAGCGGGCGCCTACGTTCGCGCGTCAAGTACAACACGAGCGACGGCTGGGCGCCCGCGTCGGCTTGGAAATTTCTAAGACCGTCCCCGTGGTCGCGAGGGCGTCGCGAGGAGATCCGAGATCCCGCCGCCTCACCTATTGGCCGTAGCGCTGGCCACATCGCCGGACACTACCGCGACGGCGACGGCCGCGGCGTCGCCGCCGGCGGCGTCGTCGTCGTTCTGCGTCGCTGGCTTCTTGAGGAAGAACCGCGCGAGGACCATCGCGTCGCGTACAGCATATGGACGCACGAGCGGAGCACCGTACCGGCTACGACGCGGCCGTCGAGGCACCTAGCATTCGTCGTCGCGTCGCGCCACCGACCACGGCCGCCGATCGTTTCGGGTCCGAGGGCGACACGCACGCATGCATGCACGACACGACACGGCGCACGGCACGGCACAGTACGGCACAGTACGGCACGAAACGCACGCACGCACGCACGAAATGTATCCCGCTTACTGGCGAGCGTGCGGATCAGCGGATAGAGCCAAGAGAGCCACCTTTGTCGCCTCTTTCTTTCTCTCTTCCTCTCTTTGTCTCCTTCTCCCCCTCCCCTCTCTGTCTCTCTCTCTCTCTCTTGTTTTTCTCTTTCTCTCTCGACTTATCTGTCGTTCCAATATCGCCGCCACATGCTATCGGCAGCGCTCGCACGCTCGCGACGCATTGCGCGAGCGGAGATAATGCGCGGCCCGCGCTATTTCGAATTTGCAGATGCACAGCGCGAGATAACTGTCAGGCTCTTTCATTCTTTATGTACCGATGCAAAGTTACGGGTGCCAGGTGTTTGTAAGCTTTTAACGATGTAATTTGCGTGAACCGTTGCGGTGAACTTGACCGGCAGCGTCGATTCGAGTCCAACGCTGGTTATGATAATTCAGTTCTTTGATAAAAAAAAACAACAACATGCGAGCGTGATGTAAGAACAAGGAAATGTGGTCAATACTCGCTTATGTTCGATCGAACTGATGCGAGGCGTCTGGTTATAAAACACATCGAAACACTTTGGCAGTTAAATGATTGGATTAATTAGTAGTTAATTAGTAACGAGATCAATTGCATTGTGCAAATGTTGCGATAACCGATAACAGTTAATTAGCAATTAAACGGTAATAATAAATTCTCACTTGCGTACAGCGCGTTATTTTTAATTTGTAACAGGAGAGTGAGAGAAGGAAGAGAGAAAGAAACAAAGAGGCACGGAAAGTAGCAATGCCTACTTCTACTACGGAAATTAACGAAATAGCGAATAGAAATTTTCAACAACATCGGCGTTTTCTCGACCGTACCTGGCACTTTTAGTAATACAGAAAACTTATTGCGAACAACATTACCTCAGGGTTTGAACCTGGACCGGTCTAGGTGGTTGAATATCGGTGAGGCGCCCGCCTAGAGTGCAGGCAGGTCCAGGTTCAAACCCTGGCTGAGGTGATATTTTACGCGAGGAGTTTTCTGTGTTATCAAAAATGCCAGGCATGGTCGAGAAAACACCGACGTTGTTAAGGATGTATCGGATCTATCTTCAAAATAGTACAAAGTCGCTAAAAATTTGTGAAATTGTTCTCTTAGTCTTCCTAATGTACTGCAGAAATAATGCAGGAAAAAAAATTGGAAAGTGAAAAATACCTTTGCAGGAGTACAAATAAGACTCCAACTATCGTTCAAGTTTCTTACATCTAGATTTACTATGCGTTAAGAGTAGATATTCAAGTATTTCCAATTTCGTGCACTTTTGTCTAAGATTGTCGAATACATCCGTAATTACCGCTGGCGACACTGAAGAATTTTTATTAGTTACAATTTTTAACTTTGAACTTCTTATAATTTTATTGCCGTCGGACACGGCGCCGTTATATAAGTATTTAATAACACGCGAAGTAATACCTGGTAATAAATGCAATGGAAATTCTCAGAAATATGAATGCATAGAACCGCATTATGAAAATTTTCTTCCCCGCTTACGAGAGAAATGTTCTTAGCTACTTCGGTGAATGAATTGCTGTATGGAAAAAGCCCAGAAATTTACTTTGTTTCTTGTGTCCTTCTCTGCCCCCCCCCCTCTCTCTCTCTCTCTCTCTCTCATATCTTTTCTCCCTTTCGTATCTTATATTTCATTGATTTAAGAGGGATGTTATTTAACTATTTGGTGAGGAGTGTTAAGTATGTCGTACGGTGTAGAACTTTGGGGATGGGCGGAGAGGAAAACTCTGGAGAAAATAATGTTGGACTATGTAAGATGGGTATTTAAGCTTGATTTTTGTACGCCAAGGTATCTGATAACGAGAGAACTAGAATTGGATAAATTAAAAATTGAATGGGGGATAAATGCGAGGAGATATGAGGAAAAAATAAAAGAGATGGGGGACAATAGATGGGTAAAAGTTTGCTGGAAAGAAAAACAAGAGGAAGGATGGACTGATTTGTATGGTAGGGAGAGGGAGGCTTATTGTAATAGAAATGGATGGGGTATTATGGCAGTAGATAGCATGCCGAAGGAGGAAAGGAATATGATAAGATTTCAAAAATAGAGAAGGAGACACACAAAAGCAATGGGAAGAAGGTAGGATTAGGGAAGCGAAATATAATAAGAGATACAGAGATTTAAGCAATGCGGAGGGGAGGCCGAGATACTTAGAGTTTAGAAATAATAGATATGATGGAAAAAGGTAAGGAAATTAGAGCGCTGATAAGATTAAGATGCGGAAACATGGAGGAAGATAACAAATACTGGTTGGAAGAAGAAAATGAACGAAGAATATGTATATTTTGTAAAGAGGGTAAAGATATAATATAGAGCACTATATAAAGGATTGTAAAACGACGAAAGACTGGTTTTTAGAGTTAGGTAATGGTATGGATAAGAAGTTGGAAAGATTATATAACGATGTAATAGATGAAGATAAAGGAAAGATATTATGTAAATTATGGAAGGAAAAGGAAAGGCAAAAAAAGATGAGCTAGTCATTGTAGAAATAAGAAATTAGAAGTAAGAAATAAGAAGGGAAAGAGATTAGGGGTAGAGATTAGAGAGAGTCTAATGAGAGTATGGATGAATGAGTGGTTAAGAAACTTTTGTAAACCAAGTCCCACTTTCTGGCTGTATGCTAAAGGTAATAAAGCATATATATTTCAGTGATTTGTCCAACATTGCTAAATTATCGTGTCGCGACAGGTCGGCAGTGGCATTTTATCAAGAACTAACAGTAGAAAAGTAGCAGTTACCTGTTAGTAAATATATGGGCCTCTGGATGGGGTGACGATAAGACCACTCCGCTGACGTCCGGGGACGTTCCCGTTTCCTCGGTTTCCAGGTTGTACATTTCGGATTGGGTCGAAATCTCGGTCTCAGCAGGGGTGCGCATTCTCGCCCAAGTGCCAGATTACTGACAGATCTGAAACAGAACGTTTCAATCCCGTTACTTGTACATCCATTTCGATCAATGCGGAGATCAACTTTAATCCCGGGTCAACGTACCTTCTATTTTTCTCCAATTCTTGAAACTGGAGAAAGATAGAAGGTAAGTCCGAGGTGTGTTGAAACGAGATCCCCGTGAATCACGTGCAACGATAATGCAGGGAACTCTGTGCAAAACGATTATTTAATAAATTCCAAGACGATCAACTTTGTCTCGGTCGATGATTAAATTTATAGACGGCGTATTTTTACATGTATTATAATGATATTACGTAAGAAAACGTTCAAGCTCGGACGGAAGTCAACTTCGATTTCCAATATTCGAAGATTCTATAATTCATTTAATTTAGAAAACTTCTCGCGAACCTTTTATTTGCTACTCGAATGTTAACGTTCACAATTAAAACTAGAAAGAATTTTTGCAAATTTAAGATATAAATCGACAATAATGCGGTGGTGATTCATATTGACAATAGTTCGACGACTTTCTATTAATGATTTAATTTTACTCACAGCCCAAAAGTCATTACTTTCTATAGATTGACACAGTCGAATAGTCTTTAAAGACGAGAAGGCCACACTGAAAAAAAAAATCTGATAGATTCAACCAGTCGTCTGTTAGAAAATGGACGAATCAGAATTCCTTTAGGATTTACCACGAAAGATATTTCATAACCAGAAGTTTGCTAGACCTCACTGCGCATCTGGTAAATCCTAAAAGAATTCTGATTCGTGCATTTTCTAACAGACGACTGGTTGAATCTATCAGATTCTTTTTCAGCGCAGTTACTTTATTCGAGTACAATACGAGATACGATTTTAACTTTACGCTCATGTCGTTATGTATGAAACTTCTGGCGATTACTCTAGAAAGAGACGAACGTGAATTAATCTAAGATTAAAGTTAAGCAACGTCTGGTGAAACCGGGCCTTAGTTTCGTATCGATTATGCTGATTATTTCGTTCAGGGCTCGGTATGTTGAGGGGCATGCGCTGATTGCCGGTTACCACGTCGGAATGAGCGAAAACGAAAAGAGAAGAATAAGAAGTCAACTTTGGCGTAATATCTGCTGGGAGGAGGCAGCCCGGATTCAACGGAATGCCGATCTAGTAAGAGGTGTGGTATTTGCCCGTCCGCATACCGAACCTTCGCACACGTGTTATTTTATTTCACATACTTTCTTCGAGCCCCCGCTCTGACCACGTTGTTCACACATCTTTCACAGCCATTGAGTAGCTATACTCTCGAAACAATAGAGAGTATTGTGGAAATAAGAAAATTTATGAATGCAAGTCGAAAAGTGAAATGTGCAAAGTCGTTTGCACTGTCGAAAAAAAAAAACAATGAATTTATGAAATAAGTTTCCAGTAGGACTCGGACAAAAGGTTTGATCGTATTGCGCGGTCCACTACTTAGTTCACGTTTTAACACTCCAAAGTAAAACGCATTCGAGTTTCAAGTTCGGAATCGGCCCATGATCCCCGTCCCAGCGAACACCACGCAATAGTTACATAATATCGATATTATAATTTCCTACTTAACAATGTAAATGTAACACAACATGGGTGTTATATTACATTTATCTTGTTGAGTAGGAAATTATAATATTAATGTTATGTAGCTGTTACTTGGTGTTTACTGGGATGTTAAAAAGTGCCACTTTAACATTTTTCCTTTCTTTCATTTCGTCGGCGACCGGGACTGAAATTTCGCGTACTGATCGATCAAGAGACACGGCAGTGTCTCGCGCCAAGTATAAGCGTAGCGAAAACTGAGCGTGCGAGACACGCGACGCGTATCTTTACGCGAGTATGCGAGTTGAGAGACCCTTAAGATTATCGGATCTCAAAAATGACCGATCCGATCAACTTGGAACTACACCCGATCGATAGCTTGGATTCGATTTGCATTAAAAAATTTGTTTTCATTTATTTAACGAATGTAAAAATGAATTTTTATTTAAGTAATAAAACTTATAACATACTTAAATTTCAATTTATTCTACTTTTGGTCGGTTTGTGCAGGAGCCACCTTAATTCAGAAAATGTCTCGCGAAGAAAAGCGTCCTGTGTTTGTTCCTGATTGAAACAAAAAAAAGGATCTTTGAAAGTTTTTGCAAATTTAAGATACAAATCGAGGTGATAAGTGGCGGGGTGATTTATGTAGATAATATTTGCTCCACGCACATCCCTCGTACAAAAAAGGTAATAAAAAGAAACCAGGAACTCCTCTAGAATGAGTCACACGTAGGCGTGCCCTACGATTAATACTGTGCACCTGGATCGAAGTCTTGCCGGGTTCCAAGTTATTTGAACCTGACAACCCCTGAGACCGCTGTTGACCCTAGCGCGCACACGCGAATATCCGTGTTCAATGTCGCCCCCTCGAAGATACAGAAAATTCGTTTATTCTTTCGAAATTACTTGATTGTTATATTATCCGTTTACCTAATGCTTTGTCTTGCACTGAATTTTCTTTTTAACACATAAATATCTTTTTACAAGAATCTTAATGTTAGATTTCATGTTGTGCGCAAACGTGTGTAATAAAAATTTATATCAGACAAAATTAGTAGTCCTTCAGGATATCATACATGTAATTACTTTGATAATAATATAACCTTATTTGTATCACTTTGATGATATAATAATAAGTAACTACATGTAGATAAATATTTGCGAAAATACATTCTCGATATATAATTCAAGTAACTTAAGTAAAAATATTAAATAAAGATTTTACGAAAAAGTATATTTTATGAAAAAGTATATTTTTTTGTACAGGAAATTTGAAGCTGCGTAAGAGTAGCGTGTCCGCTATTGTACCGAAAGAGTAAACAGCCTGTTTACGATCCGAAGGGTCGCCAATTTTGTCCGAGCAACATAAATTTAAATGAGAAGGGCGTACACCCTTCGCGCGATTTAATTCTATGCACCCTGTGTGCACGAACGTAGATTGCGACTTCGCTAAGGTAATTCACATGCGGCTATCTGACGTAAATAGCAATGATCCGCATGTTAGTTTACTCACGTGACTTGTCTATAACATACATCGTATTGCGTAAAGAGCAACGAATAACTCAGTTCATTTCTCTCCACATCAATTTTATGTTTTAATAAGTACTTGCAGAATAATCGTGTCGCAGTGTACGGAATCGTGCCAATTCCTCGCGATTAACAATAATGATGAAAATAAATAGCTAATAATAAAAATAAATAGATACTAATAAATAATAATTTTAGCCTTCTATGCGAGCTAAAAAAAAACATCGTAATCCGCAGATCCACCTTACGTTGTTTTGAGAATCACTGACTCTGAAAGACCCAAAAGATTTCATCTTTTTCGTCCTGAAAAATAGGACCGAGTTTTCCACACGTGTGCTCGGCGCAGGTACACGCCTGCTAGGAGGCTAACCTGCCTCACAATAAGCATCAGAAATGTAAACATCGAGAGAAGTCATACGGTCCTTTACCTACTTTCAAATCAATATCATTTTAAAAGGTGTGCGATTTAAAGACACGCCGATGACAAAGGGCGGCTCTTTCCAAATATGTTCGCTGAGAAAAATATCCGCACAAAGATGGCCGGAGAATCTGTGAAATCTTCGCCGGCAACGCCGCGCATGAAACAAATGTCACGAAGCTCATTACGAAGGTCCCGGCATCTCCCCCTCGGATACTTGCCTTCGAGTCTACCCCACGGTCTACCGCACAAGTATTACCTCTTTATACGGAAAAGGATAACGTTACATTTGCCGTACGACCTGGACAAATGTAACATTAGTCTAACACGATGTAAAAACGATTGGGAGGCACTGCCCTAGGGGAGGGGGAGGAAGCGTAAAACATGTGCGAGGCATCGCGAATTGACCTACGCAGACAAAAGCGAGCCCACTCTCGAGGGTCGCCACGGTCCCTCACGAACGAAAATGAAAATCCATTTCCAACGTCGTTAAATAGGCGATAGGCGAATGCACTACGAGCGCACGACCTGTCCGGCCGAAGCCGTTCTCATGCGTCATTCGCGGCAACAAACTGCTCGCGCACAGCCTAACCAGTTCGTAACCGCGGTTCTTGATCGATCAAGCAAGTTCTTATTTAGCTCTTTGCCACATAATTACAGTCCATTTCCTTTTATGTGTAGAACCCGATCTCGATCAGAAGTTTCGCATATAGCTTTGTTCAGTGACATTTGGACGTTGTTATGTAGAACCAATTTCAAAAAGCGGCATTTTTTACGTTTCCAAAGGACTATCTCTAAAGCCTAATCTACAACGGGCTTTCAGCGTCGAGAAACATTCTATTTTATATAAACAAATCGAAACGCTTAAAAAAATCGTCGACAGTGTACGATTATACAGTGTACAATATACAATTTATCAACTTGCACAAAGTTGTTGGACGTATTTATTGGCTACAAAGTAGAATGTTTCTAGACGCAGAGAGCACATTGTAGATTAGGCTTAAGGAATGGATAGTTCATATAGAAGACTAGCTACTGTGTATCTCCTCTCCTTTTACTAGATTTCTACTTATTTCTTATTAAATCTCTTCCAAGCCTCTTTCAAATATTTTTTCCAGCTCCAATAAACAATACAGTAAATTAAAGTTGAATTACAAAATTAAACACTTACTACTTAATTAAATTATTTTTCTACAAGAAATGGAACAAACACAACAAAGAAAGGTGGAGACATTTCCGTGTATTTTTTTTTAAGAAATTAAAAACATTAAAACTCTTTAGCTACTGTATACGATAAAGAATTATTTTAACTTCTGTTATTTTAACTGGAGTTTCTTAAAATCTTTCTAGCTTCCCATAGTCTCAAATATTTGCCCATTTCCTAACAATGAAACAAGGACATCGATCGGACGAAAAGTTCTAAACGCGGATCGCAATTATGCCGTGAAACGCCTCGTGTCCGCGTATAAATAGAAAGGAAATGAGAATAAATTCTAAAAATATAACCCAACCGCGTATCCCAAGATCCTATCGTCGGTGTTTGTCCCGCGTAAATACACAATATCGATCGAAGTCGCCGTGTATGAATGAACCTACCCCTCGGGGTCCCCCGCGAATCGCGCAAACAAACACATGAATCGCGCGACGCCCGGATCTTTAAAGGACAGTTTCACGCACTCTCTGCGGCCCGCGCATCCTCTAGCATTGAAATCACCACCCGATAATGGCCAGTGATTGCAACGCTGCCCGCGGTGCCCCGCGGCTAATCACCTACAACGCGCCGATTCACTCGTAACCCTGACTAGCGAACCGTTATTGGTCAGCATTCGTTGCCAAGGCATTTCTCGAGGCTCCTTTCTTGCTACACATTTGCCGTGTAATTATAGAATTGTGCGCGGAAAAAACTGTCCGGCGGTTAAGAATATCTAGACGGGGGGAATTTTTTTCTGAAAACTTACCCTGAAACTCGCGTAATCGTGGGACAACACGGCGCTTTCAAGAACTTTATAAGAGTTTTTTGAAATTTTACCACAGCTTTTACTAGCGATTACACTTGGCGTACATTTTGCGAGCAAATTGCACGATAAAATTTCCAAACACTCTCATAAAATTCTTCAAAACACCACGATTTTCATGATGAATTTTCAGAGAAAATTCTCTCCGTGTAGATTCCCGGAGAACATGCCTGTCTAGAAGACGTCTAATAGACGTCTTAAAGATGTTTTTTTAGGCGTGCACGTTCTCTGGGTTCACGCGTCTCAAACCTTTGCATTATTGCCGACGTGGGAGTCTAGGAACTCATATGCGAGGGAGAGATCGACGATAGCGGAGTGGTTTTCGGCGTCGTTGACAGCGTTAGCGAGTCTTCGAAATCAACGCGGTCGAGTGACTCCTTCTGATATAGAATTCACACTCCATTTCTCGGATTTAATATAGCCAGAGGTGTGTCAATCGTCCTGTTAAACTTGACGTTTTGCAACGCCGCTAGGCTACGAGAACGCTTTCTCTAAATTGTGCCGTTTATTATACACGCGGCTGTATGCAACGCGCTGTTTGTGCGCGTTTAACAATAAGTCTGTCTCGCGATCGCTAACTGTCGCGTTTCGCTGATTAAATCAATCCAGAGGTGTCCCTTCCGACTGCCAACGGCCGTGTGTTACATTCGTACTAAAATTAATTAGCGATTTCACCTCGTCGACGAGTTGAGTGCTACCAGCGTTCCACTTAAAAAACTTACACGGGCATCGAACGCAACGAGCGCTCCTTAACGTTCCTTGATGTTTCCTTTAGCAGCGGATCAATTTTCCTCGGCGCGTCAAGCAAAATTGCGTCTTTTATCCTTCAATTTATCTCGCGTACGCGCTCACGTGTCGTTCTCCTGGGAAGATTAAAGATATTTCCCGCGAGAGCAGGACATTCCGGGTACGCGCGTAAATAAAATCTTTTCCTGGTCTGTGATTTCCATAAATTAAACCGCTGTAATCATTCCGTCGGAATTTTCTATCGGAACGCGATCGGCCGTGATAGATCGGCGATACCGCGTGATCTCCCAGGAATTCGATATTCGTCGCGCCGCCACCTAAATCTTAAATCGCCGGAACGGAATTATCCCCGCAGTGGTGAAAGGGTTGCGTTCTCGACGTATCGAACCCGACGCTCGTATCGCGCGTTAAGGAACAAAGTGTAGATGAGATCGGCGAGAGATAGGCTGAGTCGTAGACGTAGGGCAAGGCAGAGAGAAACGTAAGTCGTATACAATAGCCTTTCACGACTTACGTTTCTCTCTGCCTTGCCCTACGTCTACGACTGAGACAGTCTTAAGCGTTTGCGGATTGTTCTCTGCCGTCAGCCATAAGTCGCGAGGAGCGCGCGATCCACAAAAGCGCGGACTGTCAACCAGACTGTCTCGGGTGAGAAAGAAAAAGGATAAAATGCATGAAATGGAGAACATTTACGATTCGCCGCGACGCAACGAAGTCTTCGGGAGGCGCCGCTCGAAGCTTGGATCTTGCAAAATCGTAGACGCGCGCGTTTGCGCCACGCGAGGAGGCATTTCTTTCCCCGTTTTACCGCGGCCTCCGCGAGAACGGGACTCGGTATATAGGAAAAGAAATCGAGATGCGAGTCGAGATAAAAGTCGAATTCTCGCGGAAAGGGAGCCCCGCGGAGAGCGACGCGGGGGCGTTTCTCCCGGCTTCGATTCGCGTTATTTTCGAGAGGCGGCCGTGATCGCCTCTTCCTACGATTTGTCCGGCGAGTCGGCTGCGTGCACCAGTGCGCACCCAAAGGTCATCGCACACGAATCGGCGTAAAAGCCGTGCGCCGTTTAGCGGCTCGGAGCGGAACGCACGGAGGCGTGGGTCACCATATTGCTCGGCGGAACGCGGGGATACGTTCCGGCGGCCCGCGGCGCTTCCGCGCCGCGCTCGTGCACTCTGACCTTTTAACTCACGCGTGAAACGTCATTGGCTGATGGCAGAGAACAATCCGTAAACGCTTAAGTCTCAGTCGTAGACGTAGGGCAAGG
>NW_011967226.1:1364711-1379033 GCF_000949405.1 Vollenhovia emeryi | reverse complement strand
CAGAGAGAAACGTAAGTCGTGAAAGGCTACTGTATACGAGACTTACGTTTCTCCCTGCCTTGCCCTACGTCTACGACTGAGACAGTCTTAAGCGTTTACGGATTATTCTCTGCCATTCCCTCGCGACGGCGAAGCGGAGATTCCGCAGACAGATGACGGTCCTGCTAACAATTTCTCGCGACGCTACCGAAACGCGCCGTCGCGAGACGCTACGAAGACGGCGCGATGTTGCGACACCCGTGAGAACAATCGTCGCTCGATATTGACGTATCAATGCGACACGGCGTCGTCTCCGCGCGCTCCACCAATATCTCGCCCCGGAAGGAGCAAAAACGCTCGCGCGGTCCTTCGCGGTTCCGTCGCCTCGACCGCGGCCGCGAGGCTGAGCTTTCACTTCTGTCGATTTGCACAAGCGCGCGCGCGCGCGCGCGATTCCGTCCGTTCTCGCTGCCGTCGCCATACGGACCGGACGGCGCGAAAGCTCCCCTCGCGCGCGGCTGGGGATGAGCGCGCGCTCGTCCCCCGTCCACCTACGCGGTAGAGGAAACGGGAAGGTTGAGAGGACAGCAAGAGGACGCGCTCGCGCGCGCGCGCGCGTTATCGATCAGAGCGGCGCCGCTACCCTCTCGACACTCACCTGAACGCCGCTCTCCGCCGACGCGACAACGGGAGGGACGGCCGCTGCTAGCCGCGGCGGAACCGCCGCCGTCGCCGCCGTCGCCATTCGCTCCCGCGACTCCTCTTTCTTGTCTCGTTTCGCCTCTCCTCCTCTCGAGCGGTCCTCGCCGGCGTCGCGACGTTACGTCCACCGTCGCGGCGGCTCCTCCGGGAGTCGGCGCTCGCTCGCCGCGCGGGAACCCGTCCTCGTCGCCGTCGCCGCAGCCACGCACCGAGGGGACGCGCAGTGCATATTACACCCGGCCTCGCGGGGGGAGTCCGAGCCCGCTCCGGGCTCCTCGCGCCGCGCTCACGCGCGCGTCTTATCGCGGGCCGCTCCGGCAACACCACCGATTCGCGCTCGCTCGCGCAGCTTTACGACCCCGCGACGACGACACCCCGACGCGCGACGCGCTCGACGGACACTGGACAAGATGGCGCGCGTCATTGTCCCGCGACTCCGACGCCAGAGCGCGTCCGAGCGTGCGCGGCAGCGGAGGGAGGGCGAGGGCGGCCGCTGACGTCACGCCGCGACGCGTGACGTGACGTGAGGTGAGGTGCACGGAGAATCGTACGGAGTCGCCGCTTCTTCTCGCCCCTCGCCGGACATACTTAACGGAAAAGATGACAGCGTGGAGGCAAGCGGGATTGAAGTAAGGGACTCGATTGCCGTCAACGGCCCCGCAGTGTCTCGCGTCTTCTCCCTCGCGCGTGTGCCTTGGTTCGCGATACACTTTCTCGGGATCGTTATGTAATCGGGCCGCCGTGCGCGCTAATCGACGTGAAATCTCATTTCGATCGCGCACGATCGCTGTCGATCGCCGGTTTTGCGGGTGACGAAGCGCCGCGCGAGCCGGGCGACGTTACGCGTTACTGATTTCCCTCTCCTCCTTCTCGTTACAGCTACATCAATTATTCCCAAATCGCAGCTAGGTTAGTCAGGCAGGCTCTGAAAAGCGACCTGAGGACGGAGGCCGCGAAACGCGACGAAGTCAATGTGAAGTTCACTCAGTGGAAGGACGGGAAAGCTATCAGTACGTATGCCCTCCGGGTTTTATCACGTTCCTCGAATTTACGTTGATAATGCCGGAATGTAATCTTGTCTACTACGTCATTTCTGTTGTTGTCTCTCTCTTTTTGTAGACCACAGAATACTCTTTCATAGTATTTATTCTTTTACGCTTTTGTTACATGTACAATGTATTCTGTTACAGCTGAAAAGATGTGATCGTAACGATCAGTAAGTTGAAGCTAGGAATGTGTCTTTTAGAGAAATGTTTCTCGTGTTGATGAAATGCCTTTAATATTAATACTTTTCGACGCAGGTGTGGTAACTCATTTCGGAAAGCAAGCCTTTGCCTCCTGGATTTAATCATTGTGTGATACAATCGGCAGTCTTGCCTTATTCCTCGAGACATACTAATTTTTGCACTATAGAATTTTAGTCAGAAAACTGCTTTGTTTCGACCGATTGATTTTTAACAGTAAACTTTAACTCCAACTGCAATCAAGCTTCTGGTGCGATTGCGTCTTTACTGTGATCGCGTTCCGGTATTCACTGTCAGTACTGAAAAGTTATAGTTTACGTCAGGGGTGCGCAAGTAAATTTTTCGGCGGGCCACATGTAAAATTATAGCAGCTAAATTTAGAATTTATCTTTTTTTTATCTTCCTTGAATTACCCCAGGAATTACCACGTGGATGTGAGGTAAAGTCGATTCCCTCTTGGTTTTGTTCTTAATTATATTATGTTTATGGTTACATGTTTTTACTTATTTTATATATCATTGATTACTTAAATTTATATCTATCTTATATTTCATATCGTTGAAAACTTTGTGACAAGAGCAATTCCTTCACTGCCGAGGCACGCTTCTGGCAACTCTGGATCTCGCACTAATAATTCAGTTATTTTTCATTTTTCTGTGGATCCCTGATGTACGCTATACATTTTCAATATTACTGGCAGTGAATATTAGAACTCAGCCTGTGTGTCGTTTAGAAAGACCCAACGATTGTTCGTCATATCATTACATTTACATTTCATTACTCCAAGCAGTGTTGTTGTACTCCCGGCATGAATGTCTTTATACATGTAATATTCATCCTTTATACAAGATCTTGTTTGAATATCAAGCCACAACGGCGATTAAAATTCCTCTTCAAGGCCAATTAACATCTCTGCCTTCACGTGTTTATTAACAAATCTCATCTCTTCTTTAAAATCTGTAACATTTATGTGATGTCGATAATATATGATGTACAAATATTTTTGTTACAGAAAATGTCTAGATGACAATATCACAGATGGATGCAGAATATTCATCCAATACATTTATAGCCATAAATATGTACGAGGAGATCTCTAGATAAAATAAAAACATCCTTCGCACTGTCACTGCTTCCTTTTGATTTGACCTATCTGCGATTAATTTTTATACCGTCATCTTACAACGGGACAATGTGTCTTACAGTGTACTGAAAAATAAAACGGGTTTTATGTGACAAAAAGTACTTCCGGCAAGTTACTCGTTTTATCAATGTTTTATCAAATTACCAATAAATTCTGAAACTAGATCGTTCTCACTCTCCCCGCGCATGGTCCCAGTAATCTCCTCGTTTTCTACCATCGGTAAAAATAGTTGCACAAACTCAGCTGTATACGGAGGGGCGATCGCTTCCAAGACCTAGCATTGTAAATACCCACGTTGTAGTAAAGTCGACATTATCGATACAAATCGTAAGAACAGTACCAATTCACCTCGGTAACGAAATATCTGATTAAAGATATATCCGTATCTCCACGTTGCCAGCATTGCTTTATGTAGCACACAACGGGTACTACGCAGCCTCTGCTCAGCAAATTCACCATTCTGTCGATTAACATCTTTTTCATCTCCAACTACACGGGCAGAAAACAATTATTTATACGAAATATCGATAACCGTTTGTTCCTTTAATCAGCGCCGTATGAGATATGCTTACTTGGACGAGTATCTCCAACTCGTCTTGTTTGCTCTCGAACAAGTGCACGAGTAATCTCAAGATTTTTGGATGCAACAAGGGATGACAAGCTACGACCTCGTCCAGCAGAGCGAGGTGGACAGGACAGTGCTCGGTGCATAATTTGAAGTACGACGGTTCGGTCACAGTACACTCCACCCATCGTATCACGCCCACGCTTACGACGGGAAATCTGTAATAAACAAATCTATTAGTGCACCGAAGTTTTGTGAAGGCTCCCGAAAAGAAAATATGTAGAAAGGAGAGTGAGCCACAAAATGAACGGAACTCGGTTCTCACAATTTAGAATCAAAATTTCTCTTTAACAGCATAAACGTTTCGACCCTTCTCCGGGTCTTCCTCGGTAAAAACTACAATGAGATCATCGAGAGTACAGGGCGAGAATACAAATCTATTAGTGCTTCCTCCCCCTTGATACGGAGTAAAGATATTAGAAATCGGTGTTCGTACCGTATGCTTTGATACAAAGTATGCAACTCTGCTATTAGCTCGGTCGATCCTTTATTTATGTTACATATATTATGCACTTTCTCAATTGCCTGGATGGTCGTTTTCAACTCGTCCTTGTTAATTTTGCGGGTGTTGCTCTTTTTAGGAGCTGTTTCACATACGCTCGACGCATAAGCTAGTAAATGTATGTATTTCGATTTATGCTCAGGATTTATCTTCACGCCAGGCTTAAAAAGCGCATCGACCAGTAATTCTGTGAAAAGAAACAAAATTTTTACATCCATCTTAGTTCTATTCGATCTCTTACAAGACTTCTAATTAGATTTCAAAGTAGCTGAATAAATCGCGATACTTTGACTCAGCAGGGAGAGAAATTCATGACGGAGAGAGAAAACTTTGATCTCTTTTGTATCGCTGTGAGTAACTCCATCAATTTACCCAAAAATTGTGGATTGCGCAGCAATTCGATAGGAGGTGGCTCCGCTGCAGAATAATTTCTAAACAAGACTGTGATATCGGCCGGATTCAGGGTGTTTCTCGACAGCATAGACGCCAGTGCCTGACACGCCCCAGGACTACTGGCAGCGCTATTGAGAGCCATCGTTATCGGGGTGACGTCGTGTCGATTTTGTTGCGCGCACTTGGTGATTTCCTGGGAAAGTCTCTTCATCATGAAACCGCCGCGGGGTTCCTGCGCAAGAATCTGCAACAGGACTTGGCTGTACACGTAGGTGTGCTGACCGTGACACACCATTTTCGCACACTCTTGTATGCTGGACTGCCAGTTCTCCGTGTTCTGAAGGAACCCGGCGATCGCGGTCTTCAATACGCGCGAGAAGACCTCGATTTGCTGCGCCGCCGTCGAGATGCTCGTGATCTCGCCTTGGAATCCAGCGTCGGAAATGAGCTTGATAGTGAAGTTCAACATCAAGCAGTCCGGATACTCCTCGGCGAGCCTGTAAATCAAGGACCGCCAAGTGGGATGCTGTATCATTTCGGTCAACCAGGCGGGGGTTTCACCCTCCTCGGTGAAGATCTTGTCCGCCTTCTTGGGATCGAAGGTCTTCAGGATCATGTCCTTCAAATTGTTCTCCACCATCGCCTGCACATCGGTGACCTTCACTCCGGCGAGGATCAGCCACTCCGCGAGTAGATTCGCCGTCTGCGCGCAGGCCGTGTAATTCTTGGACAACAATTCTATAACCTGCTCGGGATTCCCTCCGGCCTGGAAGTATCTCTTGAGTTGGACGAAAATGCCGGGCTCCATTATGTAATCGGGCGTTTTGAACTTGTCCAGGCACTCGTTCAGCACCTCCTGCGGGTTGTCGAACGTATCCTCCCCGCTGCACTCGTCGGTGCTTCGATTCATCTCGTCCCCCCAACCACTGCGATCATCGTCGTAATCGGACTCCATCTGCACGTCAATTATACTGGCCGTTAATAACAATGCAACGTGTACGCTACATACAGTTTATCGAAACACGCTGCAAACCACAAGTTCAAAGATACTTTTCGTCGTCACCAATGGTAGGACAAGTTCAAGTAAAATTATGCATACGAGACTACGATCACCCGCTGGTCTTTTCTATAAATAATCAGCGTAAGCGATCTTTGATGTAACATTTAAAGGCGATATTGTAGAAAAACAACACAAACACAGGTTAAGAGAGATTGGAATTCATAAATCGGAAAGCGCCTACGTGCAGATCCTTCACTTTTAAATGCATCACGATGCTCGAAATAAAGGAAATATTTTTCTACGAAGTACTACCGATAAATCGAGAATTGTTATTTACAAACCTCTCTCAAATAAGGCAAAGTTGGGCACAACGTCACAAACAACACCGCGCTCGACTGCGTAAACCGCGGTAATGGCTGCGCTCGGTAGAGATGCGTTCGGAAACATCACCGGTTTTGCGTTCGAGTGAGAGCGAGAGAGAAGATCAAGATAAGCCTTGACCAATCACGAGTGTTCCGATGTTTTTGTGATTGGTCGAAGCTGTCGTTCCGCGATTTTCTGCGTACACCGTTCCGCTCGGCCGGTATTCATAGTCCGTTCTTATATTTAAGATCATCTTAAGTACACTCTTAATATGTTTTTAACCAATCACAGGCCGGTATTCATAGTCCGTTCTTATATTTAAGATCATCTTAACCCCTGGTCCACAATCTTGCTTTAAGTAAGCTGTAAGCCTTAAGCCGTAAGAAATTAACCAGTCACAGGCATTTATTCCCCTCACTCTCACCTGTGATTGGTTAATTTCTTACGGCTTAAGGCTTAGTCCCAGTCTACAATAGATGATTTAAGCCCTAAGCTTTAAGAAATTGGCCAATCACGGTCAAGTATGAGTAGAATGCGCGACTGTGATTAGTCAATTTCTTAAGGCTTAGGGCTTAAATCTCTATTGTAGACTGGGACTAATGTGTTTTCAACCAATCACAGAGCCGTATTAGCTTCTTAAGACAACACTTGAGATGATTTTGAAATAAGAATCGACTATAAATACCGGCCTTAGTCCCAGTCTACAATAGATGATTTAAGCCCTAAGCTTTAAGAAATTGGCCAATCACGGTCAAGTATGAGTAGAATGCGCGACTGTGATTAGTCAATTTCTTAAGGCTTAGGGCTTAAATCTCTATTGTAGACTGGGACTTATGAGTTTGCACCCTCAGGCTGGATTCACATGGAGCCGTAACTTGCGTAAAGGCCTTCACACACGAATCTACTTAACACGTAACACGTAAACCACAAGGAGATCCTCCAATCAGAGACGACTGTTCCCCTAATGTATAGAGTTCACTGGGCATAAATTAACAGTTACGGCCATCATAAATCAGCCTTTAACCAATCATACTGAGCGCTCACTCAACAGTAGTCTGCTGAACGCGGCCAATAAAGCCCGTATCAGACTACGGATTGAGATTGGGATTAGATTGAAATTTGATCAATCAGAATAAAAGTTACTGAACTAGAGATTAGTAAACTTTACTATGATTGGTTAAATTTCAATCTAATCCCAATCCCAATTCGTAGTCTGATACGGGCTTAAGTACACGCCTGAGCGTGATTGGCCGTATCGCGTTTGCTTCTCGTCCCGCGCGGGGAGCGGCGTCCAGAACTCGGCGCGTCGGAGAGAGGCGGCAGAGAGTTCCGGATCTCGCGGCTCCCGATTGGCCGAGCGTCGCCGCGCGAGAGCGCGAGTAGCGTGCGTCACGTGGACGGCGGGGTGGAGAGGGGCAGGCAGCAGGCGCGATTCGAGGGAAGCCCGCTGGCGCCCCGGTGGCGGTTCTCGGTGATCCGAGCGCGGCCATATTCCCTCTCGTGGCTCTCTCTCGTCCGCAAGGAGGCTGGAAAGGTGGTGCGCGGTTCCGGCGGTGACCGAATTTCCCAGGGAGGCGATGGTCGCGACGCGCGCGCGCGTTTCGTAACGGTCGTCGTGCAACGACGGTGCTGGGCGTAAGGACGGCTAGAATCATGCCCAAGGAGGGCGGCAATCCGGCCGGCGGCAGGCGGCCGTCGTCGCGCAACGCGAAGCCCTACGACGCGAACAACGTGAGTAGCCTAGCCGCGATGGGCGACCGCCGCGGTGCGCGCGAGCCCGCGACGGCGACGACGACCACCGCCGCGGCGGCGACGGCGGCGGCGGTGGCGGCGGGCCGCGTGCCCTTCGCGCGCCCCTTCGTCAGGGTGGCACGGCGGTCGGACCGACGTCGGGCGCCGACTCCTCGCCGCATGGTGTCCCGCATGCCCGCCCTTTTCCTACGACGTGGTAGCCCCGCGCGATACCCGCAGTGTCACGGTTATGTGAGTGAGCCCGACGATAACCTCAATCTCCTTTCCCCGTGCCTCGCGTGTCGCGCGCGCTCGTCTCGAGGCGCGAGAGACGCGCGTTGGCCTCCGGGCACGAGAAGCGCGAATCACGTCTCTCTCCGTCTCTTCCTTTCTTACTCTCTCTGTCTCTCTCCCCCTCTCCCTCCCTCCCTCTTTCCCTCTGCCTCTTCTCGCCCCTCCCCCCTTGCCACGAAGATCATCGCGCGCTTCGCGTTGGTCTCCGCGCGAATCCGCACGGTTAGGCCGACGGCAGAGAACGATCGTAAAATCAAGATTGTTTTAGTCGTAGAGGTAACGCGAGACGGAGAAAAGTATAAGTCGTATACAAAATAGCTTTTCGCGACCTACGTTTTCCTCCGCCCTGCTTTACGTCTACGACCGAGGATGCGCTCCGTTTCGCGCACGATACGCACGGTGCGTCATTTATCCTTGGACATCTGGTGAATAACTAGGATAAACGATGCGTCGTGCGTATCACGCGCGAAACTGAACGCACCCTAAGAGTCCCAAGAGTTTACAGATCGTTCTCTGCCACCAGCCTTGCGTCGCGCCGCGGCGTCGTTAAAGTCCGAACGGAGAAGCTGTCGTCGTTTCTCGTATTGCGTGATGTCGTGCAATTCGAACTGTAACTCGGAAAATGCACCCTCACCTGCGGCCCGGCCAAACGCAGAGCGTAAGCTCGGCGTGGCTCGCAGCGTGACGTTACTTTCCCGTACAAAATCTCCCCCATTTCCTTTTCCGCTCTACTCGAAGGTGCCGTCGTCGGCGTTTTAAATCCTACCCTGAATTCAAATGTATTATTCCGTTATATTTTGACGTTGCTTGTAACGTCTTTGAGCCTAGGATATGTAATTGTGTACGATTGTTGTCAGAAATCGTCTTTGTTCCCTGCAACGACACGTGTGGGACGTTACCATTGTTTGTTATTTAGATTCGCATTAACATGCGTACGTTGAATACTCGTACCGTGTCGCATTAGCACGCCGTGTATTATACATTTGTGCGTTTATGTTGTTTGCAGTCATTTGTGAGAAAAGTGGCAACCAAGGTAACAGATTTTATACCACAATCATCGTGGATTAGTAAGTGGTTCAATACCTCTCAAGGTAATGAGGACGCGTTAGAAGGTAGAGGAAGTGTTGAGGAGACAGAGCTCGAGGACGATACTCAGCAGCCTCCTCCTGCCAAGCGATCGCGTATTCGTATGGACGTGATTCATCCACCTGGCACATTTTCAATACAAACGAGAGTTAAAACTGCGCTGAATGCAGTCGATCCCTCGAAAGAGCAGTATCCCGTTCATAACGAAATGGTAACCAGACGAGACTTGCGCGATGAAACGTGTTGGTTGGTGGGCGAACTCTGCTTACCGGAGCTCTTGTGTTTGCAGACGGAAGATTTTCTGGAACCTGCGACAGCTGGACCAAGCGGCATGGGCCGCTTAATATCCTCGACTCCTGCAGTACAAGCGGACATTAGGACTGTGACGTCTCACAGGTCCGACTTAAATTCGTTAGTCTCGACTAATAATGGAATAGCAAATGGGATGGACGATAATTCGGAATCCAGTGAAAGTACTAGTGGATGCAGCTCGCTTATTCCACAGATAAACAGGCACGAAGGCCCATCAAACCTGTCGTATAATTCAACATTTACTAATAGGAAGAGGCATGAAGATAAATTGACGTTTAGTAAGTACAAGTCGCGTTGCCTTGACAGTTAATTGCAAATGTGTGATATTAAATTGGTTAATTAAATATACTTAATTTGCCGAAGCTCTTTGGTTGCTCGATTGAAAGTTGCTAATTTTTTTTTGGTAAGAATACTGCGTTGATATAAATTGTACAAGTTTTATCTTTTTGTTTCAGCTAATCATTTACAATCTCCAAGGTCCTTGTTTCTAGACAGTAATTCTCGCGATACTTTAAGCAGTCGTAGACCGAGTTTTAACGCATCAATCGTAACAAACGCTGTAGACCGCGCATCTCCTCTATCCTCCCCTTTTTATAGTGGTAATATTACCTTCGGAGGTGCAAATGCAGCAGGTCTTTATAAACGGAGTCGTAACATTTTTAACAATTCAAACGAGGTACGCAATACTTAATTGTTCTCGAGGGACGGTGTTGGTCCCTCGTCTCTCGAATTACCTGAAACAAAGATCACTTGCCGATATAATAATAAATTACACCGGCCTATATTTGCTTTAGGTGCAACTTAAAGTACCAAGGAGGACAAATGTTGAAGTTAAACCTTCCGATACTGGAGTTGATTCGTCGGGGATGAGTCAGACCGCCAAAAAGATACTGGAAGCGTTAGAACATTTCTCGTCGCCTATATCAGATGCGAAGAAGATCCCGTTGAAAAACACGAACAATGCTGCCTCTTCGGCAATGAGCAGGAAGAGAGCGCGAGAAGAAAAGATAGCAAGTCCATCCGCTAGAATCGGTTTGCGTCATTTGACGCGTGAGTTAACAGTACCAACCGTCCCCGATATACTGAAGTTAAGAAGAAGGCAAAAGTTACAAGACACAACACTTGTGGCTAGGAAAATCGTTTCCGCTCGTAGCGATCCACCGCCGTCTCAACAGGACTATCAGCTGAGGTATGTTGCACCAACTTCAGTTCTGTAAATTTGCCCTTATTTTACGCAAACAAATAATACTCGGCAAACTGGGCTATAATTTTAACTAGAAAAACTCGTTGCGAAAAATCCTGGCCGTGGTAATATTTTTCACGATAAGTTTTTCCAATTAAAGTTGTAGCCGTTTCATCTAACAATAGTATTTATTATTTAATTACCAGCGAAGAAGAAATTTTATAAATAATATTTAAATCTACTTTTTTCAGGACGGAGGATAGTAAAAAGTATCGCGGCAAGTTAAAGGGCAAATCTAAAATTAATTTAGAACAGGAGAAAACGGTGGCGCCTGTAAATTTACCGAACATACCTCTGCCAATAACAACGTTACCCAATTTCAACTTTACCTTACCACCTCCTGCTTTGTATTCCGCGGGTACACCTGTAGCAAATAAGAAAGACACTTTCACATTTGCTAGCCCTATTAAGGTGACAGATGCCGGGAAGAGTTTACACTCTGTCAACAATTTCACCTTTAGTAATCCGATCAATGCTGAAGACTGCGCAAGTAATACGACTGATCCGAATTCACCTTCGACAACAGAGAACGAATTTACTATTGATCGCGCAGTCGCATCCGGACCGAATTTTATTTGGAGTGGCTCGTCTACGGCACCCAGATTAAAAGCGAAGGTAAAGAGCAGAAAGGATTCCGTTGGCTCTCCAGTGGTGCAGGAACTGAAACCGGAAAATATTATGGACTTATTACTTCTCAAAGCTTTCCAAGCGGAATCTAATTCAATCAGACAGTCCAATCCTGGATTGGCTTCTGAGACGTCGCACACTGACAAGGTTGCCAGTACGTTTGTCAGCTCAGATTCTGATACTACAAGTACACGCGGTGGAGAATCATCTTGGGAGTGCAGTGAATGTATGATAAGGAACAGTGATACAGACAAGCAGTGCACTGCATGTAAAATTTCTCGAGCCAATCCTAATGAGAAAGCTTCATTGCCGTCGACGTCAACGACAGATACGACGGTCGTGAAAGCAAAGCCAGTCGCACACGATTGCTTCGGTTCTCAATTTAAACTATCCACAAATCAATGGGAATGTACAGCTTGCTGTGTAAGAAACAAACAGAGTGATGCCACGTGTGTAGCGTGCACTACGCCAAAACCAGGAAGTGGTTCTACGATGCAGCAAACTGTTAAATCTCAAAATTTCAATCTAATGGAGAAATTTAAGCCTGCCGAAGGATCGTGGGAATGCTCCGGTTGTTTACTAAGAAACACCGCGAACGTCATCACGTGCCCTTGTTGTAATGCGTCTAAACCTATGACTTCTGTAAAGGCAAAACCGAAGACGGACAATGTCACAGGGTCGTCTAGTACGAAGGACGTGGCGACGCAGGAAATATCTAGTAATTCCGAAATGATGAACAAATTTAAACCAAGCAAGGATTCCTGGGAGTGTCCGGGATGTCTTGTTAGAAACAACAGTTCTGTTGCCACCTGTCCTTGCTGTAGCACTCCTAAACCTAATTCCATCGGCGGGCCGAACAGAACGGAACCGAAATCGAGTAATGGGTTTGGAGACAAATTTAAAAAACCAGAAGGTTCGTGGACCTGCGATTCTTGCTTGCTGCAAAATGATGCAAAGCATACGGAATGTGTGGCCTGCCAAGCTCTAAAGCCTGGTGCCGTAAAAGTAAACGAATCTTCATCGAATACTGGCTCTACTTTGCAATTTAAGTTTGGTGTGCCGTCTGGTACAACGAACTTGACTAGCCAACCAGGTGGATTCAAATTTGGCCTGGATAAGGCCGACGAGCAATCTAAATCCGACGCATCTCCCTTAAACGGATTCAAGTTTGGCAATGCGCAACAGAATAGTGGTACGGCACAATTTACGTTTGGCATTCCAAAGGAAGAGAACAAGGCTGGAAGTGATGCATCTAAAACTAATAATGTCACAACGTCTTCTAGTAGTACAGGATTTCTATTCAATGTAAAAAGCCCCGAAAAGTCGGAATCTACCAGCCAGAATCAGGAAACCAAACAGAAGACACTTTTCGGCATGCCGAAAAGTGATGGTTTAACAACAGCAAGTGAGAAACAGAATACCAGCGTTGTATCTAGCGCTCCGTCGACCGCTCCTTCTTTCACTTTTGGCGTACAGAAAGCAGAATTTAATCAGCCCGCTTCAAGTAAGGAAGCGCCGAAGACTTCCTTCGCAATCGCTGCGACAGAAAGCTCCCAGCCAGCAGCGGCAACTGACGCGGTGCCAATCAACACTAACACGACATTACCATCGTTACTGGCCCCAAAAGACACTACGAAGAATACGAATGCAAAATCGGACCCGATATTTTCATTTGGAGTAAGCAGTGCAAGTGCTACCACAACTTCCACGAATGCAACGACTACTTGTCTTCCAACTTTTGCTCAAACTTTCAAATTTTCCGATTCAAAGACATCGTCTCAGCTGGCCACAGTACCGTCTTTCGGCCAGGCTCCGATATCATCCACCGCGAGCGTGTTATCAACGAGCGTGTCGTTCGGAGGAAACAAGGCAACTGAGACCACTGCGTCAACGAAAGCCGCGAATGACACGCCGGTCGCTCCGCTCTTCCCGATCGTCTCGAGCTCCACGCCGCTGTTCACCGAATCGAAAACGACGATAGCATTCGGCACGGGAAAACCGTCGTCGTTCGCCACAACAGACAGCAAACCGTCGGGATTTGCCATGCCCGAGAACAAGATTTCAACGTTCGGCGGTAATGCCGAGAGTAAACCACCGATTTTCGGTACGTCGGAGACGAAGTTGCCCGTATTCAATTCACCACCCGCGGTGGCGAGTGGTCTTTCAACGTTTGACGCAGCGTCCGGCGGTACTGCTGCCTCGTTGCCCTTCGGGTCGTCCAATGCTCCGGCTTTCGGAGGTAATACCACATCCGCTTTCGGCGGTGCTACGACAACACCCACAATATTCTCGAACACGAAGCCGAGCGAGGCCACTGCGTCGAGCTCGTCTTTGTTCACCTTTGGCTCGTCTTCGTCGCAACAGCCGGCAAGCGGCGGATTCAACTTCACTGCGAATGTTAATCCGGCCGCCCCGTCGTCCGCGAAGCCGCTCTTCACCTTTGGTGGCAACTCAAGTACATCGCAGAGTAACAACAGCACGTTCGGTAGTGGTACATTTGGAGCCAACGCCGCTCCAACGAACACTGCCAATTTTACGTTCAATCCACCGAAGCAGGAAACACCAGCGGCATTCGGTCAAGGTGCAGTGACAACCCCGATATTCGGTACCCCACAGACAAATCCGCAGACTCAAGCGACGTCGTCGTTCTCGTCTACAGCCTCGTCGAGTACAGGATTCAATTTTGGACCTACGGCTCCAGTTGCTGCAACGTCAGGAGGCTTTAACTTTGGAGGAATGGTAAATATATATCTTTATTCGTATTACCATTGTATTCTATTCGTATATACATATAACATATTAAAAATGCAGATATTTTCAGTATAATGTTTGTTACCGCAGAATCCAATTTCTTCTTCTTTTTTTGTTTTAAATAAATTGACACTATTGTAATGTTACAGTCATCTACATCTGCGCCAGCCGGAGGATTCAATTTTAATCCTGCTTCTACGCCCGCAGTAGCCTTCGATCCCAATAGTCGGCCTTCGTTCAACTTCACGAAAGGAAGTGCTCCAGCGATATTTAAGTAAATATCTTGGCTCGCGCTTAAGGCCTGTGTCCACGATGCTAGAACTTGG
>NW_011967226.1:1319196-1362528 GCF_000949405.1 Vollenhovia emeryi | reverse complement strand
ACCAAGTTCTAGCATCGTGGACACAGGCCTTTACGCCTGTAAGTACTTGACGGAATATGTGCTAAATAATATATTTCACTTTACAGCGCTCCACCTCAATCGGCACCAGCACCACGGAAAATCAAAAAAGCATTTCGTAGATGCGCGCGGTAGAGAGATATAACAACACGTTCAAGCATACACTCAGGTGCGTCTTTACGTCTGTCTGTGTATCTGAGTGTGTCTACATTAAACTAATTAAATATAAAATGATGTACAATGAAAATCTGTCATACATCAATCAATTGCAATGTGGTGGTATATACCAAGCATCTTTGTAATATAGTAACCCGAAGCTAACCGAACATGCTTGCGTACAACCACTTGTGTTCTCTCTTTCTCTTTCTCTCTTACTCTCTGTCTCTCAGTCTACAGGAAATGTAAATTATAAATTATTTAAATTATACAAGTTATAACGAAAATAATATCTTGGAGTTGGCATGAAGCCAGTGAATCGTGATGGCGTTGCATTACTGAGACCTTACCAAAAAATTGGACACGATGTATCGACATGACGTACTCAAGATAGCATACATATTTGCCGAAATCGAAAAGTACCTCGATGAAGAAAACTAATTAGCACTTAATGTGTGCAATTGGAGATAAATACTAGTGGGAGATTGCCACCCGTTCAGGTAAGTATAAGTCAGTCACAGCTCACAGCACATTTTGTAGAAGGGTCTTGATGCGAAACTTGTTAGGTTTAATTTCGACGTACTACATGTGCAGGCATCGTATTTTTTTTTTTAACTAAACATAGATGAAAACAATTAAGTACACTTAAATATTTTTGATACATTTTAACGAGAAAAATTTTCAAGTAGACAAGATGAGTTTGAGAGAACAAAAAACACATTCTTATAATAATTTTAAATCAATTTTATTTTATGTAATATTATTTCATAAATACTTTCGTCTCATAGTACATTACCTTGCTTAAACTTTCAAAAGTAATGTTTCCTCGAATATTTTTTTCGTTATATAAAATGTTGAGCTTTTTCATCTTGCGTAGACATTTTATTACAAATTGTGAACTTTTATGTTTACTGTTATGAATTAGATTTTCATTTTCGATACGAGTTTATATTATTTTCCCAAAAATTTACACGGTTCTATGTGTAACTAAATTTAATCATCTTAGTATTTACGATGCCAGTCTAAAGACATTTATAATTATAATACATGGTTTTATATCGACATTACGAGCATTGTGAACTGACTATATATCAATAAAGTCCCACTATTTACACATACACGTATATATAGGTATTAATTATATTTCAATTAGAATTTCATGGGCAGCCCTACACAATCTTTGTAGAACTAGTCCAGGAAAAGTGTAATATACACGAAAATGGCATTCGGATAGTACAAACTGACGATTACTGAACGTTTCCATTGAGTAGTCGAAATTATATATTTTTTTTATATATTGAATGAAATAATCATATAAGAAAATACTGAATGCCATTTTGATAGGTATTATATTATATTGTTGTGTGTTTTACCATAGAGTGAGTGAGCTAAATTTGAAAGAAGGAATATGTTGAATGAGGATACATTACTATGGGGTTTCTAAAAAGTTTCTATTATTTTGGATAATGAAGATGTGATTTAATTCGGTTTTGATTCGAATGAAATTGAAATAGTGAACAGGTCTATTCATTTGTATCACTGTACATGTTGTTAAGATGAATAAAAATCTGAAAATAAAATAAAAATAACATTTTTTAAAATCTTTACAAATCTATCAATTGTTTACAAATAATAAAAAGTTTAATTTACCAATTTTTATTATGTAAGAAACTCTTCGATATCTCTTATTATAATACAACGTGTTAGAATAATTTCTATAAGTGCAATTCTTAGAATGACATGAATTTATATAATTTTGAAATAGGCAGTATAAACCATTCTTTTTAGAAGCCCCTAAAGCGAAAAGCAGTTAGATGGCGTGTAGTAATGATTAATATATCATTGAAATCATGCGCATCTTATTTAAAAACAGACTAGTTGTGTATAATATTGGCTTAGACTTGACAGTAGCCAAGAATAACTCGGCACATGACCTATCTTATGCCATAGTAGACACCTAGGTACAAAACATTCTGTTAAACATTGTTTATCCGTTGTTATGTAATATTTACATGTATAAACATTAAGTTCTGTACATTGTTAAGAGGCAAAAATTCATACGATATAGTTTCTATGTAGATCTTGTATTTTTAACACTGTCAAAATACCCTTTGTAGATACATTTTTCATTTAACGTGTAAACAATGTTGATTAAATACGTAATGCCAGTGTATGGGTGATTTCAAGGAAACTCTGTGATGCAGGTATGTGTAAAGTTAATCGAACGTGTGTACCGATAAATAGTTGATAATTTAAAACAAATCACATAGGTGAAATTTATTTTAGTTTTTAAGTGGACTCCCATACCTAATAATAATATCTACAAAGGATCTTTTGAACGTAATCGAATAAGACTCTGCTTCACACGATTGCAAAATGAGGATGATATAATTAATGGTAAAGGGAGGTTGCGCTGAGATATGTCTGTGCTGCTGTCTTACACTGTGAACATTCTCTGTTGAGGCTGTGTCGTCCATTTGTCTATGAATAGACAAATTTCCAAATTAATCAATATATCGAGTATATTGTCTAGAGAGGCAATATCTTTGTATTAAATTTCGTATATGGCCTTACAAATACATAATGAACGTGTAACGTAGATGTATTAAACGACTATAAAGCATATTGGAATTGTTTTGTAGCACTTTATATACTCTCCATTGTAATATGTTTGCATAAATATCTGAAGAGTACTGCATTAAAAATGTTCAACACAGTAGATATGTAACATCCCATATCTGATAGAAATTTTCTTTTCGATGTCTTTTATGTATAATAAATTCGTATAATTGCATAACAAAAGATAATTTAATACCATGTATAAAATCATAGATAATATTATTTTCAGGCTTATAAAACGCATTAGAGAATCTATATTCTTTTACGCAATAGTTTTTTTTTTACACCAACAGGAACACCAAGGTTTTATGATGACTACGTACTTTTATGTAATATTCCTATGAGCCATGGGGTGTTACAATATGTCAAATATTCTGAGGCCTTATTATAATCTTAGTCCATTGGAAATTATGCATTGTACTGAATTTTTCTGAATATCTATCGAGAATGCATTAAGCAATTATCTAATAAAGAAATGAGGGAGTTTGTTATGAAATAAATCCAATGACTGACTGTAATTAAATAAAATAATACGTGGGAGAATGTTCACTGTATGCTTCAGGTGCTATGGGGATGCCGTTACATTCTCATGACATGATGTAACATTAGTTGATACGAAAAAAAAACCGCATTGGTGTTTCTCAACCGATGAATCATAGAACAATTCGAAAGATACTTATTAAAATATGTAATATGCAAGGTGTAAGAAAAGCCATCTTTATTCGCACAAGCAAAGTCGACGAAATACGCTTACGGTGATTAAAAGGGTTTTTTTATATACATATATAAATATAATATATAAATAAATATTATTTCATCGAAAAAGTATCTTTAAAGCTGTGTAAGCCAGAATTTCTTCCTTTAAGATGATACGGTAAATTTGTTAAATGCATTTTAATTTGATGCAGAATGTATAGACATAAGCGACGTCAATAATACTCGCAATAATAACAATAAAAGTATATGTAACATATGCGGAATTTTTTTGTGGAGCAGAAACGCAAAGAGCAGTATCGATTCTCTGAGGAGTTAAGGTTCGATTTATCTGTAATGAATAAAGGTGACATTGCCTTAATGGATAGCATTTGTAATATTTAAGAGTTACTTGGAGCTTGTGTTGAGAAACACCGTATAGGATACATGATTATGAGTACTACTCTTAATACTAATCTCCTCTGTTTAGCCATAACGATTATATAATTATGTATTCGCGCATGTAATTATATGATTATACATAAATAATCATATAATTATACGATAAATTATATATAATATATATACAAATATATAGGATATATAAAAAATACCAAGTAAAATACGATGTTGAAGAATTTGGGTTATATAGTTTTATTTTATATTTAGAAACAAAAGAGGTATAGAGGAGGGCATTTAGTGACTATCGGTTTGAACTAAAGAATTTTATTATAGCATGTGCACACGCTTATATAAATACGTTAAAATAATTTTCCTAGTACGTATATATGTAGGAAAAATCACGAAGTGTGCAGATCCATATCAAAATTCTTTAGGTCAAAAATAATCTAACGTTAGAACATAAATTCAATCGCAATTCCTGATGTTTAGATAAAGTAAAGTATGTTACGAATACGTTCTTTCATTTTGTTTTAATCTTGTAAGTAGTAGAATCGCTCCTTGACAGTTCCTCAAAGAAATATACAAAATAAGAGATACCTACTGTGAATTATCGTATCACATTCGTGGTTTTTGACATCCTAAATTGTATACATATACACATTTATATATCGCTCTACAAACTGTTGTAACAATCTATTTCAAAAGATAAGGGATGATTTTCAACAGTACGATATGCAAACAATTCTTTTCAGTATATTCTCGTTCAATATACCCCTTTTTTTTCATTAACCAGCAGAATTTTATTCAAATAAATAAGTTATACAGTGTGAAAAACGGTTCAAAATACCTCATTAAAGAATTCCTTAACAATATAGCTCTTTAAATAACGATTACAATTCGCGATACTATCGACTACTTCATATACAGTGCTACGTTTGTTAAACGCTAGGATTATGGATACAACATAACAAAATCTTACTTGTGTTTCTTCACAGTTGTATAGGGGAGATTACGAATAAAGTAAAACGAGTTATCTGTAATATTATAATATAAAAAATGCGTATTTTTATTTTAGATCCATAGTTTCGATACAATAATGTTCTTATCAACTCAAAAAGTTTGCCATGCATAAAATTATGTCGTTCGTAAATAATACTCACTCTGATTCTGCTATTTACATATTAGAAATTAAATGGTGGCCATTTGTTATTCTAAAAATTTCGTCATTGCTATACTTTTTAATTACACGATGTAAATAGGGGAGCATGTATAATAATATATCAATACTTGCTCAGCGATGATACATTCTACAAATGTCAAAAAACCCTGTAATAAAATGATTGGAGATCGAACACAAATCTGAATGTAAAATATATAATTCCCCGTGTCATATTTAATATGTGTGTAAATGTATTTAGTATAAGTTCTCTACAAGCGATTCTCTCCCTCTCAACGAAAAATTCAGGAGATTAGGTAAGTGAGACTATGGCTGATAAAGAACTGTATTAAAACTTGTGGCACGAATTTTATTCCGAGATTTACAACAAAAATGTTTCAACTAGTTAAAATGCCGCTTAAACTTGGGATATGAAACATTGACACGAATAACATAGGTAAATACAAGACGATGTGGACAATTCAGATATACAATTCAGTTTGCATTGAACTGATAAAATTCATTCGTTTTTCTAATCATCATTTACTGTTGTGTTTGCGACTTGGATAGGCCTGCTGTGCTTCTCAGAGAGGTGGATTCACTAATAAATTCAATAATTAGTTATTAAGACTCGTTGGCTGATAAATGGAACAGCCGATCCTCTCTGAGCAGCCCATGTTCATTCGCTATATATCACTTCTATTACGATATTATAATTTAGGTACAATCTTAATTATTCAATATTAATGAGAATATTAATAATCATGTTTTATTTTGCTTGAATTAATTATAGATTGTAATCATAATTATTTTATAAAGATTCTTACACTAAGAATCGTCAGACATGAAGGAATTTTGGGATTTTAACTCCTCCAGTGTTTGAATTTGTTGACGGAGGAATAATATCCTAAAATAGCAAGTAAACAAGCGAGGTAACAAAAATTCATGAATAATCCTTTTATCGTACACTTATTAAATATACTATAACAACGTGGGGTACTTACCTTTGTTCCTGTAACGTTGCCTGGATTTCTGTCAGCCTCACTATCGATCGTGCCGTCTTCAACTCTGCGGACACTCTCGTACACTGCAAACTGCCCATTGTATGTGCTTCCTCACTAAGTTTCTGTGCCTGCACATAAATATTATAAATTTAATTTATGAAATCATTTACTTACTTACGCAGCAGGGACGCATTATATTTATGAAATAGAAAGAATTTTCACCTGTTTTTCGAGAATATCAGCGGGAAAAGCACGCACATGCTGCGTCAAGTCTTCCCGATAATGATTAGCGAGAGATGGTGTTAAAGAAGGTGTTAAAGGAGGCTGTACTCTTGATAATGCTTGTAAACCTCCTGTATTACTCAAATTTCCAAGGGAACCTAATGTACTGAGACTTTGCAAGGAGCTCAGACCTTGTACTCCAGAATTCGTTCCCCCAGGACTTGTCACTATTAAAATGAAGACACGATATATTTACATATAATGAAATAATAAAATAAAATCTTTTAAAATCATGCAAACGAAGATAAAAGATATTTCAATGATCTCAAATAATAATTTATTTCGACATATCGTTTCAGGAACTACGCTAATTTTTTATCAACATATTAGTTTGCTTCTTATATTACATTTTAATTATATACTAACAAAATTTTTTTTTCATCATTTTAATACGTTTACAATAACGATGGCCAATTTTATCTGGTGCTAAAGTTGATTAAAAGATCAGAATTTTATTTTACCAAGCAACTGTTTTTAAATTCAATCTTAGTATTACAGATTAAATGGAAACTAAATGTGTTATAGCTGACGTAAGAATGTAAGCATTTATTTGAATTCAATAAGCTATGTAATGGCAAATAATTTATATATTGTAAAAGAATGCATTAGACATAAAAGCAAACAGTTACTTATTTGTAAAATAAGCATTCTCAAGGTTTTTATACAACAATAAATGGCAGACTTACATTTTCGAGCGTCAATACAATCCTGGGTTTCCGAATGTGTCGGAGTCGGTGGACCCTCGCTGGTAATATTGCCACTTGTATCAACTTTTAATGGAACCATCACATCACTGCCAGTATTGGTTCGATCCCCACTAACAGACTGCTACAATGAAAGACAAGCATATAACAGTATGAGTATTATTTCCAATGTTTTTAATACAGAAAGAGCAAAGACAATAAATATGTAAAAGTAATTGAATCACACCACTCTGTAATAACAAATGTATGTACTTAAAAGGCTAAAGCTATAATAGGTATTTATTCAGAAATTATTACAAGATTCTTAAATATGTTAATGATTGAATAATTATGAAATTCTCATGATAAATCCAACAATATAGACAAGTAATAATTTAACTTGATAAATTGATAATAAAATCTTACGTTTTGCATTATTCTAATTGATTTTTATTTTAAAAGAAATATTACTCATTTAATTATATATCTCTAAACATTTTAGAAAAATTAAAAACATCTCTGAAAGATAATAGCTTGTCCCAAAATTTTTGTTTGTGTGTTTGAAGGAAAACAAACTTCACGTTTGTAATAAGCTAACAAATTAGAAAGACATACAGTGATAATTGAAGATATTTCTGTACAAGAATATGAAGAATAGGGAAAAATTAAGAAAAAGAAAATACTTTTTCCTATCATGTCTTGCACAAATTGCCAATCATGACAGATGAAGTGTTATTCATCTCGACAAAATTCAAGTGGTTCAAATATTCCCTTACTTGTCGGGATAGCAAGATAGCTGTTTGAATCGTCTGTAATGCCTTCTGTGGTGTGATGTCTGGTTCTTTGTTGCCCGTAATTTGTGATAGTAGTAGTCTTGGGAGATTTGCCAGTGACACCGGTGGTCCCGGAGCGTTACTGCTTCCCTGTTGTTGCGTAGGCGAACTAAGTTTTCCAGTTGCCTGCGGTGTCGTTGACGATGGATGTGATGTTAACCGAGGTAACGCTAACGAGGACATAAAGATATCGGAAATTTACAACGGTTGAAGCATGTACAAATGTAACAAGTTAATATTAAAATCAAATGAAATCAAGCTTTATAAATTTCATTGTAAAAAAAATAAAGTTCACAAAGACAATAATCGTTACAATTTTTCAAAAACGAAATGTTTCGTGTACGATAAAATTATCATAACACATTGTCATGAAAAAAAATCTAAATCTTATAGTTTTTACTTGAAACTTTTCTTTTCTACAGGAAATCAATGTTACACTCTCTGTATACTTGATCTTGCGTACAACGAGCAAAAGAAAACCGTACCAGCGGCCAGGAGAACGGGGCCTTGTGGCAGTGGATCGTGAGCGCAAGACGATGTCAGAGGTTCCGAAGTTGGTGTAGAATCGCCTGGCGAGATATCCATATCTTGAGTTTGACGTTCTACACTAACTTCTTCTCTACATTCTCTAGATTCTCTCTCTCGTTCTCTCTCTCGTTCACGTTCTCGTTCCCGTTCTCGTTCTCTTTCCCGTTCCTTTTCCCGCTCCCTCTCTCTCGCGGAAACATCATCTCTGCTACTGCCACCGCCGCTCGCGCTACATAAACTCCAGTATTCTCTTTTGTCAGACTGTCGCGACGATTTACCATCTCGCATACTGCTACTGCTATTTGATCGCGAGTTGGAATGTTTATCATGACCTGCCCAGAAAAATTTCAGGTTTGGTAGTCTTGTACATTTCACACAAGGCAAAAAGTATTCTAATTAATAAATACAAGATGAACTACAGGATGTATCCAGTTTGAAGAAAGTACGATAAGAAAAATTAAACAAATACTTATTTCATTCGTAAGTTATTCATAGAAACTTTCCTGTAACGCATTTTTGCAACTATAAATATCTAAATTATAAATATGAAATCACAGAAAAGCCAAATTTTGTTAATGGTCATACTTTTACCTTGACGAGAACCCATTTACTTGGCTGTTCTTTGGCACTCATCATACCTAACATTTTATACCTCGTATTTAATAAATTATGAAAATTTAGACGTACTTGACCTAGAGGAATAGTCACTAGATTGGCGTTGACGATTATCTGTTCGACTAATCCACTCCCGTGGTTTTTCCCATTGAGAAACCTCCGTCTTGCAGTTGTAGTAATACTTCTTTCCCGACGAACTCATATGTTCTGACCAATCGCCAAATCTGGCTGTCCGTTCCGTTGCACCTCCTCGCTCATCACCACGTTTATCCTAAACAGACTGTTCTAAAATTTCCGGAAACGATTGAATAGATGGGAAGTATTTGAATTGATTCCAAAACTTGTTCGAAAAGTTGAAGTTATATTCGTCCGTATTCTTGAGGCTATTAAGATATTGAGTTACATACATGTGGAGTTAGTCAGATTACGATTATAAGTAGAAATGTATAGAAACAGGATGTTAGCGTATAACATTTTAATTAATTGAAGTTTACAAATGTGTTAATATACTTGAATGAATGAGTAATGATTGAATGGCATCATTTTATCCTTTACTTAGAATTTTGAATTTCCAGCTGATATCAGCTGATGCCAGCTGATAAAGGAATGTAGTTATATTACACTGACCTGACAGGAATTGTGTGATGGTTTTCTCTGGGATGAAGATTCTCTTGATGAATTTGATGATAATTTTAAGGGATGTAAGATCTATAGATGTGAACAAATGTTATTATTATTATTATTATGGTGCATGCATCCAAAAAAAAGTATATTCGATCTAAAGAAGGCACGCAATGATGCATATCAAATGCTTCTCTTTTAGCAATGTTCAGTAAGTTTGTAAATTCATCGGACTGTGACCATATGCAAATTATCTGACAGCCCACACACATTTACATTTGCACGTTGGAATTTGTTTTTAATAAAACCAGACTTATGATACGACTGCACATGCCTAAATAGATATCTATTTTTGTACGACACTTGCAATTTATATGTCACGTATATTCAAAATCTTTCCTAAAAAGTTTGCAAGTTACTCTGCTCTTTCTGGTTTAACATCTTTTATAATCCAAATTGAAAACAATATAAATAATAATAATAATAACATTTATGATTTCATGCACACAATATATATGTAGTAAACGAGGTAGTAAATAAAAGCAAATTTACACTTGATAAGTAAAGATTCGTCATATACACGGTAATAAACGTTTTGAACTCTCTGAAAGATTGAAGCACGTATAGTTAACAAAATTACATTCGTCAGTCATTAAATGAGATATTAATGCTGGGCAGATACTCACCTCCCCACTACTCCTATCGTGGTTGGTCCTGTGTTCTGAATCCCTGCTCTCGCGGCTTCTCTTGTCTTTTAGGGATCGTGCACAATCTACACATACGCAAGCAAGCGTGTTACAGCCGAGAATGTTAAGAGACAATTCTGTTTTTATACCGAAGAGAAGAGAGGAGAGCGAGACGAGATTCTACATAAATCAAAGGAGAATCTCGTTACTTTGCAGCTACCATCGGCTGTGCGTTACAATCAACACGCTACAATTTACGAATTTAGACTCAATGATATTACGTGGACGTGTTCTTCTGTCGGGCAATCGTAGATATGTAAAAGCTCTCTCTCTCTCTTTCTCTCTACGCAGAATGTCGGGGGGAGGCGACAAACAAGAGCTATTTACCGGAATACTTGTCCCTAGAGGAGGATAGTTTATAGTCTCTATTTTCTCTCTCCTTCTTGTAAAGAGGCTTGGATGTGTAATTCCGAGGGCTGTCCCGGTCCGTCCCCATGCCCATTCCCAAGCTGCCGGCTGGACTGTAAGAGTTACCATTTGGAGAGTCGCGCATACGTCCCTCGTAGCGACTGTCCGATGACGTGGTCGAGGAGGAATAGCCACCCTTAGAACTGCTGTACTTTGCGTTCTACAATCAGACCACACATGTGGGGTTGCACATAATGTAATACAGACAAAACAGACATGCCGAGGTGTTGTTCGCTTACTTTTCTCATTCTCAACATACAAGTTCGTTATTCAAAATGTATATTAAATGTTAACGGAGGCTCGACAACGACTGGCCGTCTCTCGATCTAGTGGCAGTCTGCGAGAACGTGCGCGCGAGAGCCGCACCGACTTGGGCCCCAGCGACGTCGAGGGGAATTCGACGGAGCGGTCGGACATTCGACGGCGTTGCGGTAAAAGTGACTGTGCAAATTCTGCAAAATCTCTCATCCCTCGCGGGCGCCCAATCGCTCTTACCGCAACAGCAATTCCACCCGTTTCTAAAGACAGACTCCCGTCGCGCGTCCGAGCACTCCTCGCGCCGGTGGACACTCGGCAACGCGAATACTCCTCGACGGCGTGCCGCGAAGACGGACGTGTTGGCCCAAATCTCGCCCGTGCACAAAGGAGCCCGTTAAGCTGCCGGATCGTCGCGCTCGCGGTCATTTCCGGCGGAATACGGGACGCGGCGACCGGGCGGGGGCCGTCGAGGCGCGCGAGGGTCCGGAGCGGGTGCCCCGCCGACGTGGGGCCCCGAATATCTCTCGCGTATCACCCGCTAGAATAAATTATTGATTTTCCGAGAAGTGAGGTTATGTTTACAAGACCTGGCAGGAAGTGATTTCGCGTCGGGCGTGAAAATCGGACGGCACCGCGACTGAATCCCCGCTCGTCTCGCGCGGTCCGCTCCGGGTACGGCGAGCGCGTACATTTGGCCCGCTCACCACCACCCCAGCCCCCGGGAGAGGCCGAACGTCGCGCGGTCGATCAATGAGGAGCGAGAGCGGGACGACTCTCCCGCGAGCCAATTACGGCGTAAACGTGTCCGCAAGGTACCTCGATTATTCGCATCGCGGTGACGCGTCTGGCGGAAGGAGCAGGCGAAGTATCGTCATTGATCGAAATGTCACTCGTCCAAGCCGAGATTCCTCTCGCCCGTCGGGCTCGGCCGTGCTCGCGGGCCAAGTCTTGCGCGTAATGCAGCGAATTACCGACGATTAAGCCAATCGCGATCGCCCGACGACGACGACGACGCGGGGGCGCCGCGCGAACCTGGTGAACGATCGCGTCCGCCTCGCCGAGCGCCGACCGCGAGGGGGGACAAAAAAAGAAGAAAAAAAAAAGATCGGAGCCCGAGGGATCGCGGCGGCGGCGACGACAAAGACGACCTCGCGGAAACGACGCGCGACGCGAGACGAGACGAGACGAGATGAGGCCCAGGCGGGCGGGCGGGCGCGAACGTACGCGACCGTCCGGACGTCGTGGATTATCGATTCCCGGCGGCGGGCCGCGAGCGATCCCCGCGGTCCTGGATCCTCCCCGCCGCGGTGCCGAATACGAACTTTGGGGCTCGTCCGCGCGGACGGGTGCTGTCACCGCGGCTGGGCGCCGTGTCCAGCGCGCGAGAACCGGAGCGATCTCATCTCTCTCTCCCCGTCTTCCTTCCCCCGTCCTCGGACGTGTCGCGCGGGCAACGACGCGGAACCGCGGGCGAGACTACTGGCCGTGCTGCTAGATGACGACGACGACGACGACGAGGCCGATGGCGATGGCGAACCAGACGACGTGAGGCTGGCCCGCCGTGCGAGAAAACTATCACACACGCACAGCCCTCCCCCTCCCCCTCCCCTCGCCGTATCCTAGATCCACCAATCGCCTCGGTGGTGGCTGATATTTACCTGATAGGGATGGGCAGGCTGCTTTTCGAAGTACCTGGAACCATAAGACAACGGGCCGTGAGCGAGGGAGGTCGTGGCGCGGTGCCCGCCGCCGCCGCCGCCGCCGCCGCCGTCGCGGTCGTTTCCACGGGGAACGGCGCCCGAGCGGATTCCCATCGTGGAAACTGCTCGTGCCGCGGGACGTCGTGCGGCGCGGATTCGTGGCAGTGAGTGCTGCGATGCGTGTGTACGGTCGAGCGGGTCGTACGGGCGAATGGACGGATGTCGGGTGACGAGAGGTGAGGCGAGCTGGTGCAGAGAGAAAGAGGGCGAGAGCGAGCAAGCGAGAGGGGGAGAGCGAGAGTAAGAGAAACGGGTAGCGAGAGGGAGACGGAGAGCGAGGCCAAGAGCGAGAGAGAGAGAGAGAGAGAGAGATATATTGGTCGTGTCAGTATCGGGTATTTGACGGTAGAGCCCTACCCATCGCTGATCCTTTGTTTCCTCGTATGCATTACCATCAATGCCAGTGTCTGTGGGAAATTCGCGGCCTCGGATGTTCCCTTTTCGGTCGGTCAGTGTCATAAAAACAACATTAACGCTTATTTAGCAGTTAACTTTCTTTCTACCCGGACGCCATGTCACATACGTGCTCGGCCGCTGCCGGACGACTCGGGCGACGCGCTCGTGCGACGGCGTGCGCGCGCCCCGCTGCCGGGGCAGCTGCGCTCACGTCCAGGGACGTGGGGCACGGGGGCGCGCGCGCGCGCGCGCGGCGGACACCGCCGTTTAATCCCCGCGAATGCACACGCGTACGCGTCTACGTACGCGTGCGTCGCGCGTCGCCGCGCCAATCGTTTTCGCGAACGCCGACTCGTGGACGCGCGAGCATAGGTTCCCCCTCCGCTCCCCCGAGGGTACTACGTGCAGCGGCGAACGCGAAAATTCCCGTCGGCCGCGAACTTCCACGTGTCCATGTTCTCCCCGCGCGTGGGAAACTTACTCCGGGGATTTTGCGTAGCTGAATTCGCGCCGGCCCGTCAATTTTCCGCGAACGTCGTTATGGGGAGAGAGCGCGTCTCCTGGACGGAATTAAATTTCGCACGAGTATCGGCGAGTCGTCGCGAAGATCGGCACGCACCTGATGCGACGATCGCGACACGGCGGCGAGCGGTGCGCGCGCAGCTTGGGCGCACGGCGCGGCGTCGCAGCAGGCGCGACGCGAGGCGTCGAGCTCCGGCGTCGGCGCAGCTGCGCGAGCGGCGAGCCTCGGGCTGCGCGCGAGCCGCGAGCGTCGGTCGGTAGGCGGCGCGTTTTGACGCAGGCGGCCGAGCGACGCGACGCGACGCAGCGCGACGCGGCGCAGCGCAACGAACGAACGAGCGAGCGAGCGAGCGAGCGAAGCGTGTCATCGCCGTCGGCAGCGATTAACGAGCGAGCACGAGCGCGTCCCGTCCTGCGCGTTCAACGGTCCGCGAGCCTCGAAGATGCCGCAGCCCCTCGGCGGAGCGATTTAGCTGCGACACGGGGGAGGGGGAGTGTCCGCTCCGCCGCGATCCGGACGCGACCCGGAAGAGGCACTCGGCAGGGAAGAGAACTCGCTCAACCGGGAAGAGGGGCCTCCACGTTCATCATCCTGTAGCATGGACTGCGCGGCGCACGTCGAAAGTGTGTCTCAACGTAAAAGAACGACGGCGGGCGCGCGCGGCCAGTATCTGTCCTTTGTTAATCGGCTGTCCGATAGGGGCCGAGGTAGTCCGCGGCCACTTGCTATCCTCGATTCCGAGGACCTTGTCTCGTACCGTAAAGTAGGCCTCGCGCGGTCCATGCTATAGGTCGATGTCCACATTGACAGGCCGCGACACGCGAAGAGGACACGGCGGGTCGTCGTCACGTCGCAAGTCCGGGATAAACACTGTAAGACCAGGGTCTCTCCCCCGCTCTCGCGCGGGCGGCTTTGCGATCGCTTCCCCTTCATCTCTCGCCGCGTGCCAATTATCAGTGCACGCGCCTGTCACATCCGGTGCCGGAGAAATGTTGACAGTCTCTCTCTTCCGTATCTTCCTCGGAGAGAGAGAGAGATGTATATATATAGCTCTATCATTTACTGCTCCAGTTCTAATAATTTAGCTCTTCCATCAATTACTGTATATATAGCGCCAATTCATGTGACATATAATCGCCGCTCTGCCATCCCGAATCTGTGCGGCTCGCAGATTATTTTCCACGACGTTAATATTGCGTAACGAAACTCGTTTACATGCGTTATAAGTATTGAACATGTAGAAACAATTATACTAAGGTAACACAACTTTTTAAGTTTGACAGTTGAGTAAATTTCTTTTATATCGTTACCTTTTTTTTATCGCACACACTTGTAACTATTATAGTAATTGTAGTGGTGGCAGTAATCGCATCTCTCCGTACAAACTTCGATACAAGACACTTCGTTAAACAAAGCATTACAATTGATTATTGCGTCGTGTACGCTACAAGTGTTCCTATAATTGCAGAGAATTTATGCCGTAAGCTACAGAGCTACAGAGGAAGATACCGTTATGGATACAAATTCTAGGCGGGAAAGAAGTAAAAATACAAAGGCATGTTCAAAGAACCAACAACTGGAAGATATCAGACTGGAAGATAGCAACAGGATCGAAGTTTTCCCATGGTTACCAAAATTCAATAAAGCCATATGTTCATGCGCAGGAAGTAGAAACTATCAACACCTCGAACGATTGCTTTCGCTCTACACCCAGTAAGATTATTTCACATCAATTCTGAAGATCCGATTCGACGTTCGATTGCTAAATCTTTTGCAAGTAGTGATTTCGCATGTCGGCAGTTGGAAGAGGTATATGAAAGATGTGTACTTGGCATATTTCAGGAATGTCCTTTCTAGCCTAGCAAAGAGCAGTGTCAAATTTAGCGACGAGATTAATTTAAAAAACCATATTAATAAAATGTTGATATTCTTTCACTTTTATTGGCTTGACATAAAACAGGTATTATGAATCCCAGTTATCTTTTTATCTCATCTTACAGACTCGAGTATATGAATGTAATCGTTAATCTTTCGTCTCTTCTTTTTTTCTCTCTCCTTTTTTCTCTCAGGACACGGCTGATCATAGTCAATATTTAAATAAAATATCAGCTTTGTTAAATGTGTACATAGACCTAGAGTTGAAAACTTCAATGGAAGAAAGAACTTCTAGTCACGTTAGAGATTCTTCTAAAATTGCTGCAAAGGTTCTTGCAGCATTGTACATATACTTAAGTGAGTGTTAACGAAAATTGACTGATTTAATACGAGCTGGCCATGCCGATAGCTAATGTTGTTCAACTGTTTACAGATAACTCGGAAGAGCATATTTTCAGGGTATTACTTAGAATTAAACACACAACAGAAAAATATACAAAAGTCTGCAATCATATATTTACGTACGTAAATATTTTTGGAAACCCATTCTAGTAAATTGATCAATGTCTCATAGATAATGAGTTAATACAGCATGTTATTTTCACTCTACACAGGAAGAGCTTTACTAATCTCAAAACAAAGACGACTTCTATAACCGATGTAGCTTATATCAGATATTTACTCGCCTTCAAAATGTGGATAAAAATGGAAGAGACAACAGAGATGAATTTAACTCTCAAGGAGAAGAAAATTCTTTCTGACAAAAAAGAGAGAATTAACGAGTTAGCTCTGATGCTACTAGGGTCGCGTATGCCGGAATTACAAGACGAATTATTGAAATTTGTGCCTAGACCACCTATGGGTCAAGAGAATGAAACACTATGGTTAATACAATCAAATCGATTTGATATAGAGCTAGTCCGTAAACAATTCCTGCTATTTCAAGACAAGATGGATAACTCTACAGGTTTACAATGTACCAAGACAATGTCTGCCGATCAGAACTGTTCAAAGTCGCAGGTAATATATCTTCTAAGGATTTACTTAAATTTCTTTATTAGTAGCGCTTTGTCCAAATTATGCACAAAGTATTTGCATTTATTAACAAGTATAATGTAGATTTTGACATTCGGACTACTGCTTTTTCAGAAACACCAGACGAATTCGTTATTTCAGCGGAGCAACTCTAAAGGGGATACATCTGAGCAAAAAGTAAAAAAATGTTTAGGTGGTTTTCGAAACAATAATACGCTGCCAAATAATGAAGATAAGTCTTTGGATCAAACTTATCTACAAAAAAAGGGATCAAAAAGCCTTAAGCCATTGAAAAAGATAAGGAAAAAACCAAGGAAACCTGTAATAATTGATTTAACTGGAGACGATGAAATTAGCATTCCTTGCAAAGGAAAAAGGAAAAAGACTCAACGAAATTCGGAATGTTTGAGATTCATGAAAAAGATCATGAAAAGTCAAAAGCATATCAAATATTCAGGCAAGCTCGTGAGTGCCGACGTTAAAGAATCTAATGAAAACTTAAAGAGCTTAGGAGAAAAAATTCGTTTGGAGTGTAAACCTATTTATGACAGTAAAATTAGTGATAGTACAGAGAATTGTACTTCAGTTAACACCAGATCTTCGTTAAATGATGTCTGTTACATTAATCTTCAAAAAGATAAGCATCCGAACATAACGAAAAATCAGATGAATAATACCTGTCTGGAATTTGCGAAGGAAGATGAGAAACAGCACGATTACAACTCGCATTGCTTGAAGTCGCCAATGTTTGTCGAGCACGATACTAAAAAGTTCAAAGTTACGGCAAATGTGTTGAAAGAAAGTAAATTAGAAAATTGTATATCATCGTATGTGACAATAGGAAATGCAACTAGTTCTTATAACAACTCGGTAACACAAAATAAGGAAGCATTAACTGCTCAGGAAGAAAGTGCCACGGAGACAATATCTTTATTCAAGACGTGCCAAAACAATATTGCAGATCAGCATTCTTTCAAGCAAGAATTACCAACAAGCACGAATTATAGCGCGACGCAGAAGTCGCACAAGTATTGGATTACAATGCCTGTTTATGCGCATGATATTAACCACCTTATAAAGGAATTTACGTCTATAGATAATCATAGCTCACAAATTACGGAAATCGATTGTAAACCATTTATACTTACTAACAATGACATTACCGCGACAAAAGCACAAGGGACTTTGCATAATACATTTAACGATAATGGGACTGACATTAAATTGGCTTGTGACACAAATATAATTGACACACTAAGCGATCGCAATAAACGTATTTATGTTTTGAATCATAACGATATCACAACTGTGCGCACTGAAAAGAGAATGCAGTGTCTAGATAAGTCCAATGACACGTGTACTGTTTCAACCACGTTTACCGAAGATCAAACTGCAGAGCCACCATTGTATAATCAACATGTCAATTTTGATAACGTAAGAATGAATGATTACGACAGTGCCGCTAAATACTCCAAGACTACGATAAAGGAACCACAGAAAAGAACCGATTGCGATTCTTCTATATTAAACGATATATTACCTTCCTCGAAATTCTGTACATTTGATATTAATTCCTTCGATAGTGGTTCAAGTGCGGAGGTAGATTACGATTTGAAAAGTTTCCTAAAAATAGAGGCAACTGACGAGACAGCAAAGACTGATTACGTAGACGATGTGGAGCACATCAATTTCTCACATAATACCCAGAGTGAAACTTTTCTGGAGGATTTCTTCCGGGAATCTTCCGAACAGTCCCAAATCAATTACGACAATTTAATCGGCGTACCAACCAAAAAACTTATGTATACTGACAATGATGTTACTGCAGTGAAGACACAAGACAATTTGCACAATATGTTTAATGCCGATGAAAATGATGTCAAGATACCTTACGACACAAATATAATCTATATGTTAAGCGATCACGATAAATACATTTATGTTACAAATCATACTGGCGAACACGTTACGACTACAAGCGCTGAAAAGAGAATGCAGTATCTAAATACTTCTAATAACACGTGTACTGTCTCAACCACATTTACCGGAGATCAAATTGTAAAATTACCGTTGGACAGTCAGCATGTCAATTCTGATAATAGAAGAAAGTGTGATTACGAAGCCGTTCCCAAGTATTCCGAAGATACGATGAAGGAACAAAAAGGCAGAAGCAATTGCGATACTTCAATGTCAAACAAACAGTTACATTCCTCTGAGCTTTGTACAGATTATACATCTGAAATCGACTTTTCCGAGAGGAATTCAAAAGAACCTAGTGAAATAATTGATTGTATTAAAACTGATTGTACAATTGACTTTGAAAATATCAAAGATAATATCCAAACGGGAGCTTTGGAAGATATATTATCGAATGATACGAATAATTTCATCCTACCTCTGTTTGAATTTGACAATGTATATACGGATACATCTTTGAACGAAAAAATCGTCCTGTGCAATAATCAAAATGATACTATTGATAGTAGTATAGATCTGGTAGCCTCTCACTTAACAACAAAGTCTGATAAACCCATGTCAGTAAATCGTAGTAAATTTCACCACAATGCCAAATATCTTTGTTAACTAATTCAACTATCGCTCTTCCAGGTTTCAAGGAGCCATGGAATTTCGGTACTCTTCCTGATAAGTTAAATAACGATGCCTTAAATGTTTTTATGTTTGCAACAAACAAGATGTTGAAGGCTTTCATATCCTGGAGGATACATCTGAAAAAATTTCATCAAAATTGCTAACAAATTACTTGATATCGCAAAGAAAAGATTCTGCCTCAACATATTGCGTAAAATGTATACTTTCGTCCTTGGATGATTTGGGTCATCTTTCAATTCAGTTTCAAATATGATAATTGATTTGAAATATGGATCGTACGTTTGTGAATGCCACTATGTCGCAAGTTATCGAATGTAACAGATTATTTACCGAAGAAATTACAAAGAAAGAAACGACAGTAACAATAACGAGAAGTGTTCTCATATTTACGAAAAAGTTCATATTGAAAAATTTCCAGCCTCAAGAGAGCTACATCAAGTTTTTAAGGAATTTTTAAGGAATATATACTGGATATATCCACTATCTGCCGTCAGGAAATCGCTTAATATCGTAAAAGGAATATTCTGCTTGATCTTATACAACGGTATAAGACATAATTTTATTTTGAATGAATCTTAATAGCAATTTAAGATTAAATCACAATAATTATAACCGAGACCATAGACCATAAGGCAAATATCATTAAGAAGTAGACTGTCAGATGTATCAAATTACCATCCACTGAAGAAACATCTGAGAAGATAAAAAAGAATCGTATCTATAGTTTTACTCCCTCCAAACGCTAACAAAATTATCTATTCTGGATCAATACAGTGTTCGAAAAAGGAGTCTCAGTTGCTACAAAATAAAAGGTAACTCAATATTTAAATTTATTTTTATATCATATTATTTGATTGTTATTTATTATATTTGTTGTGTATTACATTTTTAAAACATCACGCAAGAGCAACAAGATGTAACAAACAACACATCTCTGAAGATTATCTTCCTGTCACTTTCTATATCGAAATATACTTTAAATTTAAAAGACAAATAATGAACAAATTAAATTAACGTTCAAAGGAGCTAACGAACCAGACACGGGTGGGTGCGTTAAAAAATATTTCTATTTATAAGAATAATACAAACGTTTCGACCTATACTCAGGTCATCTTCAGTGTATTATAGAATTTTTTTAATATTAAACGTTAACATGTACATAACAATGCTTTTGCAGTGTGTCATATAACAGATGACCTGATTATAGGTCGAAACGTTTGTATTATTATATAAATAGAAATATTTTTTAACACGGACACCAATGTCTCGTTCGTTAGCTCCTTTCAATGTTAATTTATTTTACATTATCCAACTTTATCATATATTAATTTGAACAAATTAAATTTTATACATAAAGCATAAGAAAATTCAATATCAAGAATAGTACTTTGTACAGAAAGCAATATTTAATTGTGTGCATAGAACTATTTTGTAATATTTAAACTATCATATTTGCATATAATGTTTAAATCATTTTTCGTGAAATTATTGGAACAATTACAATATCTAAATCATCTAGTTGAAGATAATTAGAAATTGTGTAAGAAAGTAACTCTTTATTGGCATGATAATAACTAGTTAGCGTGCTTTATTATTCAACCATCATAATACTCACACTTAATGATTTTTTACTTTATTTTCAGAGCTTATATATGCAGAAGAACATGAAAAATAATACAGTGGGTGAGTATAACATACATTTATGCAAAAAATTTCTTATTTGCAAAACCTCTCATTTCAAAACTCTGCTCTTTCCATTATAATTAATTTCTTAAGAAAAAAAGACAAAATGAAATACGCATTTATCAGCTTCTGCTGTAATCGTGGAAATAAATGGTTTAGATTTACGAGAATATTTTTCGTAACGCAACGGACACAGAGAAATCTATGAAACAAACAATTGGAAAATATCAATTTTTAAATAATAAATTTGTAATACTTATTTTATAAATAGAAAATATTGAATACTTTGATTCGTTATTAGTTTCATGATTATGTAAATTGTGCCAATATATTGTTTTGGATAATCTTGCATTAGAGATAATGAGTTTTGCAATGATATCTCGAATATATTCTAGCTTTTTGTGATCCGATTTTCCTAGAATATAAATATTCTAATAAATTAACGTTCATAAAATTATTCAAATTATTCTCATGTATGATGATTACACGAGAGAAGGCATTAAAAAATTATATATATTTTGTTTTATTTAAATAATAATTAAATACGGATAGGTATTAACGTATTAATAAATCTACTTATAATGTCATTTTCTTTACATCTTGTTGGATTAGAATATTTGATATAAATTGTTAAATAGTAGTATTGGATCACAAAAGCTTAAACGTAATAAAGAAATTATGTTTACCGTTTGCATTTGTTTATTACAGCGTGATTGATTGTCGTTTATGATCCTGAAGAAGTCGCCAATTTTTAACTGCTTGCATAATGCGCTGAGTCTCGTATCTTGACGATTGAAATAAAAATTGGACATACGAAAATTATTATCATATTAAAAGCTTCCGAGTTGTTGAAACACAACGTGATGTAATTCGTACAGTTATTCGGACATAATCTATGAGATTAGAAGTCTGTATAGAGACAGCTGTTTTAAGTTATGCTTCAGTACGATTATAGATTATCGTATCATATGGTCAAGAAGCACTTCCCATAGACTTTTTTTAGAAATATGTATTTTATGTATATATATATGTATTGGCATAATATGTATATATACATATTATGCACGTAAATTACTTTATAGTTGCATTTAAATATTAAGTAAATATATGAATAATGCAAAGTACGTGTTGAAAAGAGAAAGAGGAACTAATTAGTAGTAATCTCATCTACCCTGGTAAAAGTTAAATTTCTGAGGTATATTTCTGAAGTTATTGCAGAAGTAGATTTAATAGGAATAACTAGTAAAGAATTTTATTACACGAATTATTATATTTAAAGAAAATACAAGATATTTTACCCGAAATTTTAAATAAGGCGGAAACGATGAATGATGGTTATATTATTAGAACTAGTACTCTCTGAATATACCAGTACTGAATATAATCCACAGAAAATTCACAGAGCCACAAACACAACTAGAAGTGTAATTTTCATATGTATAACTAGTGTATACTCTTTCTTGTTTTTTTATAGCTTACTTTAATCTTAGTGAAATAATATATGACAGTAGATGAAACTGGATTGCTAAATATTTTATTGTGCGCGTTTATTGCTACATGGCAATAAAAAGACATTTACTCTCTTATGTAATTTATTTTTTACTGCACTTTTCTCTGACGTATAAAAATCTAAACCAAATCGTTATTTTTTTATAAAGTTTTTTGATTTAGCCATTATTTTAATCAAGTAACTCGAGATGTATTTAGAGAAACAACCTTCTAAATATTGTTTTGTGCATAATTATTAGATGAAGTTGAGAATTTATTTATCTAGTCGATGAAGTTGACGAGTCCTTTTATAGAAAGAAAAATCCTATGATGTTTAGTATTGCGATGTTTAATCTGTTATATATTTCTCTGTCGATATCTGATGTAGAGAGACTGATTTTATGGTACCTTATATTTTTTATAAGTAGGTAAAAATCTTGGTAGAGGGGCGTACTATTACAGCTATTAGTATCGAAGAAAGTGTTTTAAAGTTTAACGATGCTATCATAGATTACGGTGTCAGAAAAACAATTATTTAAGTCTGCAAAAATGATTTTGCGTGAATAGATGCGATAAAGCAAGTTTAGGAAATGCGTTATAAATATACTGCCTTGAGCTTAAGGAACTATGCAGAATTGCAGTTTCGAAATTTGCTTTGTCTCACTGAAACAATTTGATAGATGAAAGTTATTTATTATTGCGAGTCGTACAAAATTGATATATTGCCTCGCATCTGACATCACATGATAAGATGCTTAGTAACGAGTCTTTAAGAAGAAATTACATTCCTATTTTCCTCACATACTTTATTTTTAAACCGTAAATTTTACAAAGTAAACGTCACAGGGTCAATGCTTGCCATATACTACTGCTATGAAGATAATTTATTTCTAATATTAAATTTCCTGAATGATTCAAATGCATTGAGTACAAGTTCTTTTAAGATTTCGTACTTCTAGTGAGATAGAAACAATAAAACGTAACCGTGTGTAAATGTTGGCAAAATAGATGATAGCTATTTTAAATTGCATGTGTATAAGTTGCAGAACAAAATATTTTATATCTCCAAAGTTGCATACTATAAGAGCATGTACACAAAATGACCATAAATTCGAGCACACGTTCCACACTCTACGTAAATAGAGTGCGTGGAAATTTATGACTATTCCGTTGTACATCTCGGATATTTTATATTTATTATAGAGAACCTCACTCCAAACTGAATGGATCACACTATATTCTAAAAAAAAAATGTATATATATAAAATTTAATTTAAAAGATTGCATAATTCAAAGTTTACAGCCAGTAGATAGTAAAAAAATGAAATCTATTCTCTAGAATAAAGTTTATCTGAAAAGAGGAAGATGTTCGTACTAGTTTTATCCTAAATGAATACAGTGCCCTGATGAACGTATATTTAAAAAACTGCATTCGAATATATATTTCAATATAGTACATTTCAGTATATCATCAAATAATCGTTACACATAAATAACAAATAAATATCAACTCTTACACAAGCAATAACACTGCGTCATAGAATCAATGATATTATCCCATTTGGTGAAGATTTATTTTCTGGGAATAGTGCAATGGAAGCTTTAAAACTGTTTCCTTTATTGCATTATATTGTACATGTTTTTGTTGAATGTACATGTCAGCGGTTTAAAACGTAATTCTAATCCTCTTCTGCAAACTTTATAGTAAAATGTTATTTATTTACAACTTCATCCTCTAGGCCTAAGAACACAGCTGTATCTTTTTTTCGTCATCCTTATTATATACAAAATATTTATGTAATAAATACTGTATGTGTACTGTGTAAGGAACTTCTATCAAATTTGTTAAAAGAAGTTAGACCTGGTTATGCAGTTTGTATGCGCAGGAATTTTGAAATAATATACAAACTTATTATATATCTATCAAATTATACACATTGTATTATGTTATGTTATATTTCTTTGTAAAATGTCAATATGAAAGGCAGAATATGTTTAGACAATGCTTTCACACGGTTTTAAAACAAGTTCACTCGCTTGCCGCTCATACTGCGTAAAATATTTAAGTATGCAGTTAGATTAATAAAGATATAATGATATTTAGTCGAGTACTTTGTCGAGTCATGTAATACATCTCCTAATAGTATCGAATTCAAATCTTTATGTATGAATTATTAATATTTTTTACACGACAGTGTTCACAATTCTCATGTATAAGTTCAATAATTATGTGTGTACATATATATGTATGTAGATCTACGATAAATTATTAATCAATTTTATTATAATTGCGTTCTATGTGTAAAAAGATTGTATTGTGATAAGTTAATCCACGATGTACAACAATGCAGAGACTGAAAAAAAGAATAAAAGTTCAATTTTTAATACATTCGAGTTATTCATTTATTACGCGCAATTGTACAAAATCAATTCGAGAACTCAGTATTTAGTTCGGAAGTACTTCGGTAGTCTATGTAAAAAGAAATATGCTCTTTTCATGTTAGAATGCAGAATTTAGTATTCGTATATGCAAGATCGTTAAATTACTACTACCATTTCAGAAGCATTTAATACATTTTCTCTCACTATGTATATTTAATTAATCGTATAGATACTTGTTTTATTATTTAGCACAGGATATATGTGTATGGAAATCGATACTAAAATCTCATTAATCTTGTTTGCATGGAAAAATAATTGCAATATGATGGCGTAATAAACGCATTTGATGTGACCAACGTATGCCTAAAAATATATTTACAGATCTTGGACGATGCTGCTGTTAGCATAATATAAAAATGTTTCACTAAAATTGAAAGGAAAGTTGTGATAATTAGATACACTTGTAAAATAAAACTAGTGCCTAATTAAAGGAAGTACCTGTAATTATGTAAACTATAACAAACATTATAAGCTTGCCGAGTATTGTTTTCGCTTTTACCCTGTTCAGAGGTGTACTATATTCTATTTTTAGTTAATAAGTATACATACTTATGTAAAATATATAATGAACCCGATGCTGCGAGCATCAAAAGCATATTAATGTTTTACCCTGTTTAGAGTTTTTCTAACATTTCTATTCTTACGTCATAGGTAATAGCGATGAATCTATAGTTTTCAGTGAGTATAATGTAGAGAGAGGTAAATATATTAATATTTTCATATGTGCAGTATATTTACCTCGATTTTATGCAGTCGACATTTTATGTAATGCACATAATGTACAAATATAGGTAAATACAGGTTTATTTATCATTATACGAAAGAGATGTTCTACGCATACACAATACTGAATTTTTGATGAACACGAATTAATGAGGCATCTGATGTAAAGTACTTTACTATACTAACTTGATTAATGTTTAGACGTCAGACTTTCCTTAATAAATGCTTTATGCGTACAATAATTTATTTATGATTAATGATCTATTTATATTCGATCCATATGTATGAAGACTTTTGGCAATTTTGATGAACTAATTATTTATAGCTATAGTAACTTATAAATTTATTTGTGTTAAACTTAAGCCTATCAGACTTATCGCATTGTAAATTAATAAATAAATAGTAACAATAAGAATCATTATCGATAATGAAAAAGACGCGCCTTTCAGTCAAGTATGGGAAATATAGTTTAAAATCTAGTTGAAATAGTTGAAAAGTAAGAAAAAACAGTTAACGTAAGAGGTACAGCAGTCTACAATTAAACAAATTCTCTAACTACAATCATTTTTACGAAGACGAATAAATGTACAACAATGACAAGTGTGACAGTGACAAGTAATCTATCGAATAGACTACTTAACAAGGTACATTTCCTTTTTGTACAACAAAATCTTAGCTACTGCTTAGCTAATGATCACAGTTGTGAGATCAGGTATAGGGATATGGCACTGAAGTTATGCATTACTTGGAACCAAATCTATCTCGAAATAATTAAACGTAGTTAGGACATTCGTATTAGAATATAGTGACGCTGACTGGTTCAGGTTTAACACAGGGGCTGCAATGTGACTTAATTTGTTCAGATCAGATACACGTTATAACAAAAAAAAAACAGTTTAATAGTAATAGATACTCTGACACCATTAACATAAGATATAAATATAGAATTGAATGAGCATGAGCAATTTTTCCCATAAGAACCATTTACCATGTAATATACAGCATTTAAAAAATTACATCATTCTTAAAAATTTACCTTATAAAATTCATGTTAAATTTAATATAATTTAATTAAATGCCATATATTAATGTTAATCGGTTCTTAAAGTAAGATTCCAGACATATGAACTGAAATACTAAACAATTACATAGGAACAAGCTATATGATGCTTGCTAGTTGTAAAGCTTTTCTATCTTGGTAACTATCGATATCTAAATTGTGCATTTTTCCTTGCATGCCTCAGTTTCATTTTATTTATCAAGCTCGATTAGGTCATTTTTATTTTTTAGAATACGTAGCTCGTGTAGCCCTCGCGCAGCTCGCGTTTTAACGAAAGATGGACATTTGTATTACAAGAAAAATATATGGATTACTTTCAATCACGTAGCATACTATCTCTTCTTTTCTTTTAACGGGACCTGAAGTTTCTTGTTATCGTACGAATCGGCTGACTAACTATTCTACTTATTTTGATAGGTACCTGTATGTATATAAGTTTATATTAAATAATAGCTTTTCTTCTTGATATAATATAGGGCTGCATCTCTATATATAATAAGAGGACAGATTGTAAAGTGGAAGAAATTAAACATTTCCAGTTTTTATAATTGTACGGCAATACAAATAATTTTGCACCATTTGGCGAATTTATTGACATTATGTGCTCGCATTAAACACTTGCCCAAAGTTACTCAAGTATAAGCGGGTAATTAATCTGAAATACAAGACATATTCTGTAAAAATATAAGTAATCCCGTATGTTTATCTCTACAAAATTATTATAAATCGAAAAAGCTGTTATAATAATTAATGTAGTAAACATAACTGCAAAATCTAATATTTAAATTTCGTCAAATAATTATGATACAAAATTCTATATCATGTATACACATAATATGACATGATGCTGCTGAATTACCTATGCAAACATGCTCCTGATACGTCGTGTATCCTGCTTGTGTTCAATGAATTTGTATTCTTAGACTTTATACACTTTTAACTTTCAATCGTCAACCTGGTCGCATTACATTCCTGAATCTAAATTTGTGTTCTTCAGGAACCTGGAGAAAAATTTATACGTAATTATCATAAATCTTTCATGCAGAATAAAAATACAAACATAGAAATCTCTTTAAGTTGCCAGTAATAAATAACAATAATCGAGCTTTTTAGTTGACATTAACAGGCCAGTGTTTTAATACAGAACATTTATTGCGAAGAATATTACCTCAGCCAGGGTGTGAACCTGGACTTTCCTACTCTCTAGGCGCCCGCCTAGAGAGTGTTACAAGTTCTATTTAAGCGGGCGCCTAGAGAGTAGGAAAGTCCAGATTCAAACCCTGGCTGAGGTGATATTTTTCGCAATAAATTTTCTGTATTAAAATTGTACTGGCCGGTTGATGCGACTAAAAAGCTTAATTATTAAAAACAAAACAATGTCTGTAGTACTTTTCTATTCTACAATTGTAATTACTGCAAAGAAACAAGTAATATACGATAATGATAAATAATTAACGCGAACATATTTATGTATAATATCTTTGATATGATTGATTTTATATCATTTTATCTAAACATTCTTTACACATGTCAGCAAACAATTCATTAAACTATGTGCTATTGTATACAATTACCTTACCTTAAGAATGATATTACTTCAAGATACGTTTCCACCAAATAAGTTTCTGTTTGGCATAATTATGTATGTACATACATATATATACATATTTATACGGAAAAAACTGTACAGAAACTTGAATCTTACTTTACAAGAATTTAAGAAAATTTCATGCTTAAGAAAATTATAGTTTGCGACAAACGTCGCTGCAACCATGACAATAGAAAAACATTAGAATTTAAATGTTATCTTACAAAGCCTTATATCATTTACAATATCGCAAGGAGTAGAGAGAGAGAGAGACGATGTTTAAACCACAGTTTAGACACATCCAGTTATGGCAGTAGCCAAAAATAAGGCTATTTAATTCGCGAAAAACACAATCAACAACATAGCAGTATTAAATATACTGCTAAAGTTTTTCTTGTTCGTATTATACTAACAATAAAAGCGCTTGCAAATGTCATTATCATTTGCTTTAGTACTTCGAAGACATTTAGTAAAGAAATGTCATAATTTCGTAACAAATAATTATTACACGTTAACATTTGCTTTTTTAAAATAGGTGGTGCAACAAGAGCGTAAACTAAATTTTTAGCTATTAGCATACAATAGTGCTACTTTAGATAACGAAGAATGAAATTCAAGAACAAGAAATATTTTATTCAATATAAAGGTATTTAAAATAATTGATCCAATGGATGTCAGAAAAGTTAAATAGTAAACTATTATCAGACGAAATAAAATATCGTCAAGAGCTAATTAATTAAAAATTAAATTTTAAAACATATAAATATTTTACGTTTAATATCTTAATATTATAGTTATATCATAAAATTCTAAGATGCCGATGTTTACGCATCTAAACTGTGTTTTAACGGAATAAAATTCTCTACAACTTGCTTCTAGCGATATCTAACCAAACATCAAAAATATTTTATGCAGGAGTCTTCCATGTAACTAATGTAACTCTTCGCTGACGCTAATCTTGAACACGCTGCTGAACGATCTATCTCTAAATCTTCCTAGGACGAGTTATTTTCGCTTCCGCTTTGTACATATATTTACAAATTTACAGTGCCACAGCTTGAAGAACACATTTGTCCTCTATGCAGGTTGCTTCCTTTTTCTCCTTCATTTCTTTACAGCAGTGACTTCTCGTAATGAAATAGTATTGATCATCGACTAGTCTTCTTACGTCTTCGTTTTGACTCACCGGACGGATTCCATTCTGGATCAACATCGGTGTAACAATAATTTACCTTAGGAACGTTTCTTTTTGAGCTTCTCGTTTGTCTAATAGACGACTGCGTTTTTTTCGCCTTTTTACACGCGCCATCCTGCTCGATCGTCTCCGTCGCTATACGTTTCAGAGATGTTGGATTCGTGACGTCTCTGCGCTGCGCAGGTGTCCTGTCCTGACAACTTTCTAGGCACACTGCGTTAGGCTGATCACCATTCGGTCGAAATTGGCGCTCGTGATTTCTTGTACTTTCTTTCGTAAGATTATGACGTGTATTAGAAATGTGCATATCTTTGTAGTAATCCCTTCGCATTATATTCGAGTTGAAGTGATAGCTGCCGTGTGGATTATCCTCTTCGTTAGGAGACAATTCGTATGATTTAATGATTTGCGTCGGATGTTTCTGTGTGCCGTCTATCGTTTCTAAGGCTGCTATGGACATCATGGGAGTTCCGGGATAGTTATCCAACTTCTCCGTCTTGATGGGTACCTTCTCGTATGCCATCGACATCATGGCGTGAGCCTTCAGTCTCTTCTTCAGCGGCAACTTGTTCTCCATATCCTTCTTGAATAACTTGTCCGGCTCGCACGGCACATCCAGCTTCTCCAACGTATTATTTTGTAGTACTCTTTTACACAATATTTGATCGTCATACAATTTACTTATTACCGCTTCGCTTTTTGTCCTATCGTGCTCTTGGACGGCGGATGTTTGTACTGATGAATGTGTGGGCAAAAAATAAGAGTTACTTTCAATGCAAGACACGTGGGAGTCTGTGGCAGGGTGTATACACTGTCTACAATGCGTGACTATGTCGTACGTACAATTTAGACATGAGCAGTGCGATCTTCCGCATGAATTGGCGGATTTCGTGTGGGAATGGAGCGAAGTAGTAGAATTAATCTGTAAACTACACGACACGGAGGTGCAATGCTTATGATACGGCATACACAGATCCGTGCCGGCAGCGCAGTTCCCGTAAATCGAAGGTATTGTCGTCGGATGGGTGACCGGAATATGTAACGAATGTTGCGGGTCAATCACTTCGTGCGGATGCGAATGTATTCCGTTGCACCCTTGTATTCCACAATTCGGCGTAATATGATTGCTGAACTCCTGCTTGATGTTCTGCCTGTACGTGAGAATGGACTTGGATTTTCGTTTATCGACCGACTTGCTGATGCTCACGTTCGCAATGTTCGTGTCCTGATAGATCTGCGATGTCGCCGATAACACGTCAGCCGACAACGAACCCTTCTTACCGTATGATTTCATTTCCGTGATGCTCATTAAGCTGCTTTCCTCCTCGGGCTCGATTTTTATACCCTTGTTCCTTACGACGGAATATTTATTTTCTTGGCACGATAATTCCTTGTTGTATTGCGGCAGATCCAAGTTAAACGAAATATGCTCCGACGTGTTAACAACTTCAAACGAGGCGCAATCTTCCGGTGGAATCATCCAGCTCTTTTCTTTAATCGGACAGCCCTCGTCGTCGCTATTATGATCTCGTGCATTTTCCACCGCTTTATTGATGATGTATAAATTACTATTGGGAGACTTTTGTAAGAGCACGACCGTTTCGCCGTTTAATATAACGTTCGTATTCTCCTTTATTGACTGCACATTGTTTTCCACCATGCTCAAATTGTTGGATATTGTGTCTGTCTCGTAATTAATAGTAGTCTCGACAATATGCGAAACGCTATTGCTCGTGTCGTTTTCGCGGTCGTCGGGATCAGTTGTCGATGTCACCTCAACGTGAAGCGCTACTTTGTCCAACGCGTCCTCTGGATAAATCCCGACTATTCTATTGATGACTTCAGCGGTTGGATTCTCCAAAATTTGAGAAACGGTATTCGATGAGTCATTGGTATCAGCTTCGTCATCCGTAGTTTGATTATAAGGAGAGCTTCTTAACGACGCGTAATCCTTGACTTTGATTTGTTCGTATTTTAACTCGCGTTCGGTTTTCAGATGAGACACGTGCTGACTCGCGATAACGTTGGCTAATAACGAAAGCCCGTCTATATTATCGTGCAATTCCGAATCCTGAATGATACATTTGTCCTCCGATGAATCCTGAATACCTTTCGCATGTGACATATTGTACGATTCTTTCGACGATCTGTGATCGTGCGTTTGGTCAACCTTCTTGCACAGTACAGAAGATCTTCCCAGTTCCTCCATGTTACCTTCTCTACTGCAGTTCCTGTTAGATTCGACTTCTGCGCTTCCTTTATAATTTGCTTTCAAGCCGATATTTTCCTCACCATTGACTCCTTCCTCTTTTGAACACAGTGACATGTCGAGAATATCAGAAATATTTTTCTTATCAGCTGTGTGATTTTCAAAAATAGTCTCTCTGATTTTACGATTAGAGAATCTGCTTACGCCATCGCTTACTTCGATGCAAGTACCAACTTTTAAATCTGTTTGTACATTAGAATGGTCTCCGTTCGTTAGGCTAATACTTACAGTATTATTTGCAACATCGTGGCTTGTTGATACATATTTATCTTGAGATTCAGATTCCTGTGAGTGCCTTATGCTTTCAGTGATGCACGATCGTTGCAACCGCTCAGATTCCGTTGCATTATTTATTAATATCTCCACATTACTCACCGTTGTTGTAGTACGAGTTTCAGCTGCTGTCGTAGAAACCGCAAATTTCTCTTTACTTAATTCGCTATCAATTCTGGTTGACTTCAAGCACTGCGTTTCATTACTTATCGCTTCCTGAACACGTTTCTTACCCAAATCTTCTATTCTCTCGTCATTTGTCCCATCCTTTGTCTTATTTCTGCGATGTGTGTGCTCCAGAGATGAAATTACATGCGGGGATAACTTATCTTTAGTTGTACTAAGATAGTTAGTATTATGATTAGAGCTATCATCTTCATCTTTGGAATCATCTTGGGCACATATCGAAGGAGTATTTACAGTTTTAGAGTGCTCTGTTCCTAAATCACAGATTTTCCTTAAACTTTCAACTCTTTTACAGGTTTCACTTTCAGGCGGAGTGTCTTTTTCTATCAGTCGTTTAATCACAGTCTGTGCATTATGCCTATCGTTTATTCTCTCATTATTCCTTGCTTCCAAATTAACATCATGACGTTTGCTAACTTCATTAGCGTTATTTGAAATATCCAATAACGAATTTCTACAAGTTTTAGCTTTATTAGACTGTGGTCTATCAACGATTACAGAAGAAGAGACTGTGCAGTGCAGCAACCCAACAGTTTCACTTTTGCCATTGCTATTCATGTCTATCAATTGTTTTGTAGGTACTGTGTTACCATTGACTGACGTATTTTTATGCTTTGTATCAAGATGTTGCATGGATTTCAGTTTTTCGTTATTCAACTTCATATCCTGTATTGCAGACGCACTCAAATCATTCTTCAAAGTTGTATTTTCTGTGGCATGTATGGGTTGAAGCGAATCTTCCAATGGCTGGTTAACAGTTATTTTCTTCAAAAAATTTACATTTTCCGTCATTTGTTGAGTCTTAATCTTCTGTGACGCCCTTATCGCCTTTGTATCAAATTTCTTCTTAGCTTCTTCGAGCCATGCAACTTTTCTCGATTTCCTCTTTTTTATACATCGTTCAGAAGCGATATCGGTTGTAAGATCGATTATTACAATTTTATTAGATTTTTTAGCCTTCTTCCGTGGAAGCACTTTCAGTTTCATCGATTTAGAGATAGTTCGTGTTACAGAAATATTTGTAGAAATTGTGCCTAGAGGTTTAACGTTTATTTGTTCTGTTAAATTTGAAGACTTTAAGTTATTTGACAAAACGGAATCTTTTTTCATATCTTTATCTGAGGAGACAAATTTATTTTCGATACGTTCCATATTTTCGCGTGATGTAACTTCCAGCTAAAAATATACGCAATTCATTATTCTTTTGTAAGAATAATTTCAGTACTATTACCTTTATGCAAATATCGTCTTAATAAAAAATATTCAATTATATTTAAAGTCTTATTATTATTCACCTACACAAAGTTCTACTAAGTACGGTAACAAGCCAAACGGGGACCAAATAGGGATCTATGTACAAAGATTTTCTGATAATTTGCATAAAAGTAATTTCCTACTATATGTCAAGTAGGATTTTAACATAATGTTTAAAATAGTTTTAAAAATATACGAAAACATACAATATTTATAAGAAACATGATAATAACATACACAGGATTAATCTGCCTCAGACTTACCGCGATCGCCCATTAATGCCTATCGAGATCATTTGGTCCAAAGTTGACGCGCTCAGGCAAACAACCATAAAGGTATTTTCAAGCATCAATCTTATCTTTTCAAAATTGATACAATTCTAAGTATGCCTGTGCGGTATAGCCACACAGTGAATTTTGAAAGATTTAATTAGTCACATGTCTCATGTAATAGCCTATCACAGCCTTGTTATTTTTGTATCGGAATTTTTATTTCAAAATGATCTCGAATGTATATTATTAACGAGTGTCGCGTTAAATCTGGGATAACATGTATTTACCAGTTGTGAAGTAGTCCTCTTGGATGAGCTTGGAATTGTAGATGTATTTTCACTTTTTTGCTGCCATGTACCTCCTCTGCTCTCTCTACAGAACTGTATAAATAATTCACAGCATTTTCTTATGTCAAATTTCTGCTGCATCAGATATTTTGCTGAATTTGGTTGACACTTTGGCACTTTCGGTAATACATCTTCTAACACGCATGGTGGGAAAGCCGCTGGTGGTGCTCCCAGAGAGGCAATTGCGGTTGTAGTAATTTGACTTCTCACGCTTATATCGCTATTTATCTTTCTCCAAAGACAATAAATAAGAAGATAACGAATGTACATAATATTTGATTCGGGATACGTTGGAATATTTTTAATTACTTTTCTGAAATCAGATAAAAAGACATACATATAACGACATTTTAAAGAAAATTTGATATGTATACTTTCCAAAAGTGTATTAAAAAAAGATAAGTTTACATATATTTTGCGTTTAATATCGATTTTGGAGTAAATTGAAATTTATTGATACAAAATTGCGTAAAGTACATTTGTAAAAGATAGCAACTCTGTAAGATAATCGTGCAATATGGAATGTTTTTAGTAGTACGTATAAAATCTCTGTGTAGCAATTTATAATAAGATGGACACGATGTAGTAAAATGTCGAGAGTTTCGTTTCATCAAAGTTAAATTTCGTACATTATATACTTACGTTATTATCGGATCTAAAATACGGTGATAACCCCGGCACATAAATTGCGTTTTTATCAAAGTATCTAACAAATGCTCTGTGGAATGTTCTGGATAAAATGCAGAAAGATTTTATTATTATTAGCGAAATCAGTGGAACTAGGCAACAACGCTCAAGATACATACCTAAATATACATAAAGACAAGAAGTAAGTCTTGTACAAATTCTGCTATGATCTTCTTTACTCTTTTTTGAAGCTTTTAATTCCATATCTATGTACAATGCCAATAAATCGGACATGTTATTTAAGTAAATAGATATATTACGGTCCTGAAAAAAAAACAAACGACGAATCTTGTTTTATTTTAAACGTGGCTGGTATATACAAAAGGCTGCGTACAGCGAAAAGAGTATTCTACGCTATTGTAATGTAACATAACAGGCTGCTCAACTCACCTCAGAAAGCTCGCGATAGATATATAAGAACAAAAGTAAGGTTTCACTAATAGAATCCTTCAACTTTGCTGCTCGTAAAGGCCTTGTATAACATTCATTCACACTGATACTTACATTTCTGTAATAAAAATGAAAGATGTACATCTGCCGTACGACAATATTAATGTTAGACCGAGGGGTAAACCGCTGAGGGCATTGTGGTGTACATATTTGCGGCATTACCGGGCATTTTTTCAGCATTAGTTTGGACATTAGGCCTTGCTGGGGCATTATAAAAATAAGATAAGATAACATAAAGTGGTAGAATAAAGTAATACCCACTGGACATGAGTGGGCATTGGTGTACAAGATTTTGGCCAGCGGTTTCTCCCTCGTGTTAGACCGTTGGTACGTAAAGATTTCTACGTATATTAAAAACAAATTGACCTGTGCAAGAGACGAACGATGGATATGTTCGAGCATTCGTTAAGCTAATACGTGTGTGCAGGTATATTAATGTATACTTTTAAATGCCATTTGAATAACAAACACTATGATTATTTCGAGATACAATGCGCAATATCAGAGTCTAAACAGCTCGCGACGTTTTTGTAGAAGATGGAACGATATAACGTTCGCAATAATCTATATGGAATCATAAATTGCGCCAGTAATTTAGGTGAACGATTAAACACTTTCTCCGCGAGTCAAGCGTTGCCTTGTGATAGATAAGACAATATTTTTTTGACCTTCAGACACAATCTGATTAAGCAATTGAGAGGGTCGGTGCAATAGCGGGATGACCCTCAAGATCAGTTCAATAATGACATCGCGTAGAGGAAGCTTCGTGCGTGCGATGCACGTAGCTAACGTTTTTCAATTTAACAAAACGGAAGCGGCGACAAGCTGTTCAATTATATTGAAGAAAAAGAAACAAACAACACTACATTAAAAAAGTTTATTAACTCCACGTCGAATGTTATTAAAGTTATGAATTATTGCCGCTTACATTGTCAATTTACATCGCGTTGCATCTCGAAAATTCGTTCAAAGTTTCGTACCGCTATCGTCTTCGCGTTTGCAATGGGAAATTGTTACACGACACTTGCTGCTTTCGAAACGGTCGTTTTTTATTTTCAAAAAAGAACTTGTAATCCTTCGTTACGGCCCGATCATTTATTGCAATCATTATCTTTCCCGGGGGGGGGGGGGGAGATTATTTTGGAAACGCGATATTTGTCAGAAAAAAAATGTATCCGAATCCAAGGGTCAGTGCGGCAAGAACGCGGTTCGGCTGGATTCGCCAACTCAAATTTCACCCTTCGTGCAAATGAATCCGTTACTTATCTCTAGACGGGGATGTCAATTATCGCTACACACCGAGCGTACACGCATGCAAACGGTATTGTGACACCAGTGCTCAGGACGATAATACTGGTGAACTGAGTGCGGTACCGCGCGCGATATAACGAGGTGATTGATAGATTACCTGATATAGTACTGCATAAGCTCTGCCAAAGAAGCCATACTCTTGTCTGCGTATATACATTTGCACATTTTCTTAAATTCTGAGACCCATGGAAATAACTCGATAATTGTTGATTTTGCGTCGTCACTGTTTAGTTTAGACCCTCCGTCGTGGTTAAACATTGCGTTTTTGATATCTAAACATCAAATCCAGAAACGTGGAATCTTTAAGCGTGCACGGGTAGCGCGAGGGGAACGTGCCGGCGAACGACGCGCGCGCGTTTCCGCGCCGAGGAGCCGCGAGAGACACTCGATATCGATGAACGTATTATACTCGTCGCGGCTGGAAGAGATCGCGTTTAAAGCACGCGTGCCGAAACGGTGCGTGTCGCCCCGACGCGGCTCGAGAGCGTCGATTTTAACGACTCGGAAAAAGCGAGGTCTGATTTATTGGAGCTGGCGGAATCTATCAGCGGCGTTTCATCCGTAAATTCGGAGCCCGTCGCGTCGATTGGAGAAGGAACGTTCAACGGCTGTTACAGTCTTCCTTAAGTAATTCACGCACGTTTCCAAACTGCCCGTCATTTTCTTTCAACCCTGACCGTTCTTAACATCTGCCGCGGCGGCAGGTGCCGAGAGACAGAGCGAGCGAGCGAGCGAGTGAGAGAGAGAGACCCATGCGGACTGTAAATTACCGAAAAGCCGGTTGTATATTTCCGTAACGTTCACAGCTGAATGCCACGTTTTCCGAGCCGTTTCACTGTGTGTGCAGGGTCTCGAGGGAGGGCCAGACAAACGGGGAGAGTTTTACGACCCGATCCCGTGCCGTTCGGAGTCGTCGTTGAAGAAAGGCCAGAATTCCTCTCGATTGAAGCCGCGCGTCGATCGGCCGTGCGCAAATCAGCCGAGGGCCCGACAAAAGCGGTGTCGTCGGAGCGGGACACGGCGACGGTAAATCCCCCCCCGAGGACGTATCGATTGTCTTTGGGGGGGACGCCGGGCGAGAATTTCGTCGACTCCCCGTCGTAGTAATTGTTCTCCGGAGGAAGGGGGCAGGAGCGAACTCGTCCGCGGGAACGAGACTCCAGCGCGGCGCATTTTTTCATTCTCGCCTGCCGAAACGAAAACGAGCGCGCGAGCGCGAGCACACCACACTTTCGGTTTTCGAGCCACGTCGTCGTGCGCGTCCGAAGTCACGCGGCCGCGGGGGTCCACGCGGATAGTAGCGCGCAGAGTCCGGAGAGACGGCACGGTTGAATCACAGCGGCGGCGACGAACGGCGAATCGATCGCGGCGAGATCTCTCTCTCTCTCTCTCCCCCTTTCGCCCTCTCCCTTTCTCTCCGTCTGGCTCGGCCGCGGGTCTCGGCGTCGAGGCGCTCTCCGTAAACATCGACGGCGCGAGTCGCCGCTCCTCGGTCGTGAAGGCACGGACGGTGGTACGCACGTTGCTCGACGAGGACGATGCACCACGTACCTTGTACCGCGCCGATCTGCTCGCCGCTCGCGGCGGCTACCGCCGCCGCGGCCGCCACGGGCGCGGCGCAGTTCATTTTAACGGGTACGTGCCGGGTACGTTGGTTATATCCGGGTATTACGTAAAAGCGTCCCTCCTGGTCGCAGTATACCTCATGTTAGGGGGATCGAACCGAGACTACTATCGCGTCCACGTCTCTGCGCGCACTGCGCTCACGTCAACGGCCATATTGATACTGACGCTTGGCGCAGCTACCGCGAGAGAGCGTCGCCTGCGCCCCACCGCGCCGCCGACCGGCCACCACCGAGAGACCGGCGGCGGCGGCGGCGCTTCGCTTCCTTCCCTTCCTTCCTCTCCTTCGCTCCCTTCTTGTTCTCCGCGTCGCCTTTTTTTCCTTTTCTATCTGTTATCCGGCATTTGTCACGACGCGCGCTCTGTCCCGTAACGATGATATTTCTCTCCCGCTCGCTCTCTACTCCCTTCCCTTTCCTCCCCCCTCTTTTCTTTCGCGTTGTTCCCGCGTCTCTCTCGCTCTCTCTCTCTCTCTCTTTTCCCCTCCGGCTCTCGCGTCTCTCGCGGCTCTACGATTTCTGCGACACGCGAAGCGCGTCGGCCTCATACTGTCGCGAGGACGCGCCGCGGCGTTGCCGCAGCACGGCGACGGCGGCTGGCTATCGATGTCGGGCGCATTCGAAACTTCGATACTCGTCGTTCTCGCTCACTCGCTCACTCTCTCTCTCTCTCTCCCCTTCTTCTTCCCCCTCTCTCTTCCTCTCTCTGGCGCGCGCGCGCGCGCGCGCACCTCATACTTGGCCGCCGTTAGTCTCTCGCTTCCTCTCCGCTCTTCTCTCGCTCTCTCTCTCTCGGGGTTTACTAGCGCCGGCAGTGCGGGGGTTCCAGAAATGAATGGCTGATTCGTCGGCCGCCCAGGTAACCCGGCCAATGGAAGCGCGTTGCACGCGCGGCGCGCAAATCACGAACCGAGGACACCGTTATCCCTCCCCCGCGGCGGGCCCAATCAGATACGAGCAATTAAGTAATTGCGGCGCGCGGGGCACACGCGCGCTAGCCTACTACTATCCCGCACGGCCGCCCTAGCCTAGCGCGACGCTACTCGAATCCAATAGCCCCGGCTCTCGCAATTTTCGTGCGAGCGCTGGGTGCGCGGGGCGGATATCGATACGCACTTCGGGAATATTAACATAGCCGCAAGACTCGCGAGAATTTCGGCCGAGCGCGTATACCGGAGCGCGAGGACTCGCGCGGATCGATTTCGGCGCGCGCGCGGGGCGCGCCTCGTGTTTTGAAATCGCGCGCTCCCTCGCATAATCGGGGGGCCGCGTAAGTGTGCGGGCGCATGGCCACTTTTCCCACCACTCCCGCGCGCGCCGCCGTATCGGTTGACCATGCAGCAATGACTTATGAGTTGGGAAAAACCGGAGGGTGGCGAGCTAAAAAGAGGCGATACTGTTGTCCCAACGGACGACGGGACGAGCGATCTATGTTCTCGTTGACTCGCGTCGGTTCGAGCAGCGGCGTCGACTCTAATGTACAATTGGGTTATTGCATTTCAATTTTTCCGAAAATCCGCCCTCGCGCAGATGTAAACAAGCACTGAAATAATTACTGTGCGTCAGTAATTTCTAAAGCCCCGTTTCCACGACGGCCAGAAATCGGTCCGGGATCTCGCGATCCGAGAAGTGTGTGGCCAATCAACTTGCAGTTTTTACGACAAAGCCATATTCGGACGCGAGGCTTCGTGATTCAATTACCGCGCTTCTGGTAACTGTTTCAGTGGTTTTTTCTCCCCCGATGTTACACGTCTGTCCGAGCGATTGACGAGAATTGGAAAATTCGAATGAGACTTGCCGCGCAGACGGGACGAGCAACTTTGGGTTATTTCAAGCCCCGTCTACATAGAAGTCGTAAAGTCGTAGTCGTATGAATAGTTGACTATGATTGGTCAATTCTTGTGTGTCTAACGGAATTGACCAATTGCAGTCGATTATTCTTACGACTACGACTCTGCGACTCGCATCGTAGGCCCCGCATTAATATCGAAGGGAAGACTCGTCGGAAGGTTCGAGCGTAACGCAAAAAGTAGAGATCGTCCCCCGAAGTATACAACGGAGCCGGCGATATCGAGAGGCGTACGGCCGCCTTCGGAATTGCCGTTCGGATTCGCGGGCATCCCGGCTCAATATCTCGCCTCGGCCGGCCGCGTGCATTCGGAGTGCGATGCACGCGCGGAATATTCATACGGTTTCGCGGGTCCCGGCAGCGCCGCCTCGCATCGCGCGCGCGACTCGCATCGATCCGCCCGCGGATCCTCGCGATTGCGTCTCGACACGTGCGCGCGGATGCACGCGAGGGTACGCGGGGACGCGCGCGCGCGCGCGCGCGCATGCACGTACCAGGACGTTTGATGGATGCCGAGCCGCGGGTCGGCGCGTACGCGAGTCGAATATTCGCAATACGGGTGCCGGCGATGGCCCGCTTGTTGCCGCCATCGGCCCGGCATTCGTCATCCCCGCCGGTCCTCGCGAATACTAAACTCGCAATCGACGAGGGCTCGCATCCGGTGGCTCGTCGGCCGACGTGAGCGTACGCTCGCTTTCATCTCGAAATAAGCGAATCTGCGAGCGCGAAAATTGATTTCAACGTAACGACCGGCCGCCGTGGTGTCGATTTGCGCGTCTACTATTTCCGAACGCACGCACGCCAAGGGTGATTCACGAGGCCTTACGCTACGAGTCAAAATGTTAACATGCAAATGGGATCCGATTCGTACTCAGACACCCCTTTCGAAAATTGAAGGAAAATAGTAATATTTTTAGAATTTCAATAGGAAAATGTTACAAATACAAACGCTCTTGACAACTTTTAAATAAGAGACATTCTAGAAATGTATTTCTTTTTGATTTCCTCAATTTTGCGTTGTGCAACAAAGATCGAAAATTTGTATCGACAGCAAGTTTATAAGAAAAATAGTATTTTTAGAATTACAATAGGCAAATGTTACGAAAACAAACGCTCTTGACATCTTTTAAATAAGAGACATTCTAAAAATATATTTCTTTTTTTATTTCCTTAATTTTGCACTGTGCAACAAAGATCGAAAATTTGTATCGACAGCAAGTTTACAAGGAAACTAGTATTTTTAGAATTTCAATAGAAAAATGTTACGAAAACAAACGCTCTTGATATCTTCTAAATAAGAGACATTCTAAAAATATATTTCTTTTTTATTTTCTTAATTTTGCGCTGTGCAACAAAGATCAATAACTTGTATCGACCGCGAATTTATAAGGAAAATAGTATTTTGAGAATTTCAATAGGAAAATGTTACAAATACAAATGAGAAATATCAAAAACATATTATTACTTTTCGTTTTCCTTAATTTTGCGTTGTGCGTCAAAGATGGAAAATTTATATCGACCGCAAATTTATAAGGAAAGTTTGCAGGAAATATGTTCCATAAGCGGGAATAAAACTTCATGAATCAGCCTGCATATCCGGTATTACTAGTCGCAAAACACCGTCGAATTTTACGTGCACAATAAAATCAATCAGAAAGTCCACGTATTCGGCTGGCAGCTCCGTTCGAAATCGACTTGGAAATTTGACATCCTTTTTTTTTTAATCGCTACTCGACGCGGCATATTATTTCGCACTGAAAAAAATTTCTGGTTGAATATGGACGAATCAGATAATTCCTTTAGGATTTACCAGAATTCCTTTAGGATTTACCAGAATTTCTGTAGGATTACAGGAATTCTGGTAAATCCTAAAGGAATTATCTGATTCGTCCATATTCAACCAGAAATTTTTTTCAGTGCGGAGATAACTTTTCGAGGAACTTTTCGTTCGGAATTAGAAGCGAGGTCCCTTCGCTTCGCGACGGCTGCGTGCGTGGAGGGTCCGGATTTTGACGTTTCCACGTTTATCATCGCGATCGCATTCAACGTAAACATGGAATGGGGGTCACAACCGTATTTGGCGGTGAGCGTACGGCCTGCATACGAGAATAAGCCCCTCGATAAAGTCAATGGGCGAATCTCGTTTCCGAGCTCAAGAGCGCACTTCGTCTTTAGAGCGCACGTCGGACGGGATTCGCGTCTCGGATACGTTCCCGTATTCTCGTACGTATAAAACGTGAAAGGAAAAAAAAACCGGTAACGCTCCGCGTCTTATCTTATCGTCCGGATTAAATATATCCCTCGCATTTTACGGCCGCCGAGCGAATTTCTCGCGTACGACATCGCGAATGTGAAAGGTCGCAGTGGGTCGGGGAAAGTGGAGAGAGAGAGAAAGAGAGAGAGGGAGAGAGAGAAAAAGAGAGAGAGAGAGAGAGAGAAAGAGAGAAAGACGCGCCTACGCGCGGGGCGCGTTATAAATATCGAGAGATCGGGGAGACGCGCGAATAATCTGACGATATGACACGCGAGCGGGGGAGGTCCACGTGTATTCACGCGACGTACGCCGCGCATTTTTACGTTCCAACATCCCGATATTGGAGCCTCCGCGGCGCGACGGCCGGTGCACGAGTGGCGAGCTTTCCCTTTTTCCTTCCTTTTTTTTTCTTCCCCTCCTGCTCGTGCACGGCTCGCCGTACCTCGGCTGCGAGATAGACAGGGTAATTGCAGTGCCGCGTCGTACGTACGCCGGCGTTGTACGTGTATAAAGAGCTTGTTTACCTGCCGGGCAATGGTACGGCAGGGGGGAGGAGGGGGGGCAGAGAGGGGGACGGCTAACGTTCCACCGTAGCGGGCGTGCACTTAGAAAATATCGCTCGAGAGGGCCATAAGCGTCTCAGGCTATCTGCTTTAGGTACGTCGCCGTTGATATTAAGCGAAACGCGCCGGGCGCGCTTTTCATCTCGGATATACGGAGCAATTGAGAAAAGTCGGTCGACGGAACGGTATAATTGCGAAAACGTAACCGCGTTACGTCGATAGGCTCGCACGGCGGTTCTTACCTCGCGCGAGGATTCGGCGTGGCAACCTTAATTTCTCTCGGGAGGAGAGAAATGGAAACGCATTCGCGTTCCGCCACCCCGTGCTTCGTCCTTTTTTTTTTCTTCAGTCAAAAGTTCACTCGGCGTTATTTTGCAAATTGCTAAACGGCTGTTTCCATCTCCTAGCGAATTCGGTTGCCTGCACTGGTGCGCGCTGTGGCTCGTTTACAGTCAGTTCTTGTGTTTCAGGATCGTCTTGAATATCTCTTGAAATATTTCTTAGCCAGTAAAATAATTTATACAGCATCCGTACGAATCATTGTTTGGCTAAACACTCTGAACGTGTATTTAAGCCAAAGTTAAATATAAGAACT
>NW_011967226.1:1307820-1317047 GCF_000949405.1 Vollenhovia emeryi | reverse complement strand
TAGCACAGCATCCATACGGATCATTGTTTGGCTAAACACTCTGAACGTGTATTTAAGCCAAAGTTAAATATAAGAATTGAGTGTAAACAAGCCTTAGTGTGCAATCGAATTCGCTATTAGTCGCTTTCCGCGCACGTCCGGCGCAAAATACGAGTTTTCTAACAGGAATTCAGTCACACTCGGTGACAATCGTGCACGAAGAATAAAAAGGAAATCCCAAGGTCCCGCGGAGCGGCTCTTTGCGCGGCCCCTTACTTATCGTTAGAGCCCGCACGTGTAACGGCCTAATTGGAATAATTGTTCAATATAATTTAGCCGAGCCGCGAGCGCCTTCCTTGAAAAAAATTAACCCTCTTTAAAACATAACTGTAACCTACTTGCGCGAAATAAAAGTAGCCCGGCGGTCTTTCTAAAAGCAATTACTCGAAGCAATTTGCTCGTACTTTCAGGGCGCACTGTAAATTAGCCGCGGCAAGAGTGTACCGGCGTCGCATGTGACGTGCACGGTACACGTAATTTCCTCGTCGATTATGTTCCAGCGGCATAACAGCGCTTCTGTCAGTTTCCTGCCCGCGCGCACACAGTACGAGAACCACTTGGGCCGGTCGAGAAGAAGGGCGCCGGAAGCCCCGTGGAAAAGGGCCGGAAGTATCCTCCAGGCGGGAAGAGACCAGACCTACGACATCGCTCAAAGGACCATTCCCTCCCCTCTTCCTCTCACTCTGTCTCTCTCGCTCGCTCGCTCGCTCCCTTCTCGAGCTCGTTACCGCCGAACCGTGTCCTGAAGTATAGCACCACAAAGCGAAGTACAACTCTCGACCACACGTGGTCCGCTCGACAAGCACGTCCGTTGGAGTCGCCCAGAAGCACCCTGTGTGTCATCAAACATCAACGACGTCGACAATCACGACGACATCGACGACGGTCAACAACAGCGACCACCGACCAACGACTCCCACGCCAAATCCCATCGACCTTTCCAAGTTCATAGGAAGCGCGGCGCACGTCCTACGAATGACGCGTAAAGGAGGAGGTCGATTCGATGGAGGGAGAGAGAGAGAGAGAGAGGGAGAGAGGAAAGAGAAAGAGGGCGAAACCGCATTTATCGATACTACCGGATCCAACGATCCCTCCCCGAAGAGCGTACAACGACTTCGGGTATACAGAGCGCTCCGGGCATTGAGTCAAGATTAAAAGAAACGGCGTATACGGCGCTCGCGTATAAAGGCAGACGAGGGGTGAGATAAAAAGAGGAAGGAGCAAGAGGCGAGAAAGGCTGAAAGAGAGAGAGAGAGAGAGAGAGGGAGCGAGAGGGGAGGCAGCCGGGCACGGGGACAGGCAACGCTCGCGTACCGGCTGCCTCTCGTCGCGCCTGCGCTTCCCGTCGGAAAGCTCCGGCTCGTTCTCTCGGTCCTCGTCGGTCGTAGCCGTGATCCTCCGTTCCGCCGGTGTCGCCCACCTCGAGCTCAGTGAGCCGGTGTGTGAGCGCCGCGACGCCTAGAACAGCACTATCGTCGCCGGAGTTTTCGTTGTCGTCGCCATCCTCGTCGTCCTCGTCGTCGTCATTCCCGTCGGCGTGGAGTTGGCGACGGTCCCACGTTTCCCCTTGTCCCCGTCGTCGTCGTCGTCGTCGTCGTCGTTCTCGATCGAGCGCCGTCTGTCCTCGTCGTTCTCGTGATCACCGCTTCATCGTCGTTCTAGTCATCGTCATCGTCATCGTCATCGTCATCGTCATCGTCATCATCGTCGTCGTCGTCGTTGTCTCGCTGCTCTCTCGTGGTGCTGGCGCTATCCGGGAGGCACGCGACTACCCCGAGCGGTTTCCGTGCGCGAGTCGCCGCGGGAAGAGAGAGACGGACGAGTGCAGTACTACGGGCTCGTTCCTCCCCTCTCACTCCTCCTTCTCCTCCGCACCTTCGCTCTTTCTCCTCCCACTCTCTTTCTCTCTCTTTCTCTCTTGCTCCGTATATGCACGCTCTCGCCCTCTGCTGCCGCCGCTGCTGCTGCTGCTGCTGCTGCCGCCGTCGTCGTCGCCGTCGCCGATCGCTCGTCGCTCTCTCTCGTTCCCACGACCACGCTCGTCCTTCGCACGACGTACCGTGCACCGTGCGCCTCCTCGGCCATCGTACCGTCTTCGCGCCGCTTGCGACTCACGTGCCACGCCACACGGACACACGGCGCACCTACGAGGGCAGATTTCACGTCCCGCGAGTTCTCCCGTCGTCCGTCGCCCCCGGTCTCTCTTCCTCGACGTCGCGAGACGACGGCCGCGCGGCAGGGCCGAGTGCAACGGCGAGCGAGAGCGCGAGGGATAGAGAGGAGGAGTGAGCCCGAACGAGAGCAGGGGAGAAAGAGAGAGAGAGAGGGAGAGAAGGACACGCGACGCGCAGAAGAGGACGCAGGATCGTGTAGACGCCGTGGCGTCGTATCCGTCGTGCCCGCGGGACCTCCGAGGTGGACACTCGTGTAAGAAAATGTACTCGCGTGACGGTCCTTAAACTTGGCCGCGGGCGTGCATCCCCCGTGTGCGGAGAGGGCACGAGGAAGCGAGACGGCGAGGAGTCGGGGGTGTCTGTCTCCACCGGCAGGGAGGGCGTTAGAGCGAGAGAGAACGCGGGAAAGCGGGGCAGAGAGGGAGAGTTAGAGGGGCGGCTGGGAGGGGAGAGAAACGTACGACAGAGAAGATAACGATGCTCGAACGTGATGCTATACACGTCCGCGAGGGTTGTTCCGAACGACGACGGTAAACCGAATCATCATTTGATTCCTTCTGGATTGCGTGGTATATATACGTATATGACGGCGCGGCGCGGCGCGGCGCGGTGCGTGCGTGCCGCTGCGAGCGCGCCTTGCGGACTCTGCGCGTCGGCGGGGCAAGGGTTGGTGCGCGAAGCAACGTAATAGCTCGCAACCAAGACGTGAGCGTAAACGTAGAATAGCGCGCAAGCTTCGGCCTATGTCGTACGGTTACGCTTACGCCAAAGCTCGCGCGCTCTCTGCGTTTACGCTTGCGTCGCTCTGTCGCAAGCTTATTACGTCGCTTCGTGCTGCGAGCCTGGCGGCGACCCCGTGGGGTACGCGCTGCTGCCGTCGCGGCTCGGCTCGGCTCGCCTCGGCTCGGCTCGCTCGCGGCCAAGTCTTTGTTTCGATGTTTCTGCATAAATTCGTTCTTATGTATACTCGTCGCACACGCTTGCACGCAATTTACTGTTGGTGTACATTTGCTACTTGAGATGATCGATGTATGCACGTTGGTGGTGTGTTGTCCGGCGCCGATTTGATTGTCTCTCGATATCGCGACATAACGGGCTCACGTCGCCGACTGAATTGCCGTGAATTGAGAAGGATCCGAGTGCGCGCCGAGAGCAGCGGGGCTGTATCTGCGCGTTAAGCTCGACTCTATTTTTAGGCCGTAAACAGTTAGGCCCGTATTCCGAATCCTCTTTCGTCGATAACAAGCGCCTCTGAAAAGGCGCCTTGTAGCCAATCGGGAGGCATATTGGCCACTTTTAGAGGCGCTTTTGTCGATAAAAGAGAATTCGGAGTACGGGCCTTGCAGCCTCATTTATATCAGTCGCCTTTGTATCTTTTCGCACTTGGACCTTTCCCGAGTCGCACGGTGTTCGTTCGGCGCTGCGTACACCGCTGATTATTGCCGTTTAATTCTAAGTTTACTGTGTATTTGTATATACATGTATTATAATACCAAGAGATCGCATTCGATGTGTAACGTGGGATGAGCATCAGATAGATTTAACGTTAAATGCGCGATGTGAATGCGAACTGATGATGTAACTCTGAGATCTCCCCGCAATATGAATGCATGTATCTGTACGGATAGCTTTCGTGTGAAAGGAATCAAGTGCCTTTATGTTAAAACCGAGAAACAGCCTCCTAGACTCGTCTCTAGAGAAAACGATATAATATTTCGTATTACAATAACGATCTATGGTTGCATAGCAGTGCACGCTTCAACTTACCTAGTCGAGTATTTAATAGAACAACAATGTACATATCTGTAAATATATCTGTGTTTATACAAAACTCATCCAACGCGTCGTTCGAATATTCAAGTAGAGATGTGTGTTACACGTTGTTTTGTAAACCGACCACTCCCCTCGTCTTGTTGTTCGCGAACGATAAATAATAAAGACTTTCGTTACCCTTAATGTTACACCGTTCATCGATTCCGTCGGAGGATATAATAAAAATTTGCCATGACCTGTTGAATGCCATAAAAAGAGTTCCCGTTATAACTCCAGAAAAGTTCACGTTCATCGATAAGGACAGCCGGAGAGTCGCATGACGAAATACGGAAGCATGCGGAATTATGCGGAAATAAAGTTGGACGAACGCGCGTGAACTCGGCGCGAAACGCGAACGGAAAATGACGGGGTTGATTTTACTAATCGAGTCCATTTGCACGAATTCGCAAAAGCCTAGTGGCAATTTGCTCGTTGATTTTTTCACAACGAGAGATTACGAAGATGAGCAACTACATGTCGATACTCGCCCTCCTACTAGCTTAATCGCAATGTTGTCATTTACGATCCAGCATTGATTACTGTCTTTAACAATGGAATTTAATAACTCACAAACAGATACAATATCGCCAGTAGTTTATAACCAATGATGTATCATTTTTAAACGACCTACACTGGCCAATGTTTTTATTTAAAAAAAAAACGTTTCGGTTCCAGATTTGGACCTTTTTCAGGTAATCTGCAAACGTACATGACTTAGCACTAAACATTTTTTATACACAGGGTGTCGCATTTTAAATGATCCACGCAAATATCTCCAAAAATATGAAAGATAACGAAAAAACGTTTCAAACGAAAGATCATTTAAAATGAGACACCCTGTATAAGACAAAAAGTAATTATAACGGAGGTAAACCATACATTTAAGGTAAACCAGTTCACACAATTGTTAATCTCGTTATAATTACTTTTTGTTTAAAAAAATGTTTAGTGCCAAGTTATGTACGTGTGCGGATTACTTGAAAAGGGTCGAAATCTGGGACCGAAACGTCGTTTTTTTTTTTTAAATAAAGACATTGGCCAGTGTAGGTCGTTTAAAAATCACACATCAATGGAATTTAACTCGCTGCGTTTTTGCCCTCCACGTTCCTTCCCCACTTCTCTCGGTCACTTTGGAATGTCCCGGCGAAGTGAGCATCGAGCTTCTTTTAGCGTTAATGCGGCATAGCATGATATACGATTATCGTTAATTTCCTGAATGTCCTGGCACACAAGGCAACGACGCGAGTATAACGCTCGAGTGACGCGTTCGCGCAATCGATTTGTTTGTCACAACTCCTTCTACAAAGAACAATTTTTTTTATTGGAGCATACTCAAAATTCAGATAGCTCGCGATAAGTCGCTCTTTACACCATTCATTAACGTTGAAAAGCTGATGATATCTGAATATATACATTTCACTCGCGTCGTGCCAGGAAAGAATAACTGTTTGTGCTAAATATGTACAGAAACATTCGTGATGCATGCGAACTTACATAAACGTAGCGTGATAAATTATAAGAGGCTAACAGGTTATTAGCGAATTCGGTAGCTTGCACTAGCGCGCGCCGAGCGCACACTAACAATAAGGCTTGTTTTTACAGTCAATTCATGTGTTTAAGAATCGTCGTAACTACTTTTTCAAATACTTGTTAGCCAGTAAAACAATCTGCACAACGTTCGTACGGATAATTTTTTTGGCCAAATAGTTTTCGGACATGTACTCGAGATGACCATAAATACAGAGGAAAGTCCTCTATTATGGGGTAGAAACCTCCTAATAAGAGAGGTTTCTACTACATTAATAGACATCTGTTGGTTCCACCATGAATTGATTGCTCTTGGAGTAAAATCTGTTTAATAAAAGATTAATTGTTAGATCGCGTGTAATAGCTGCGAAAAGATATTTGTTATTGCATTTGGATGTTGAAAACCGAGGGGGAAACCGCTGACCAAAATCTTGTACACCAATGCCCACTAATGCCCAATGGACATTACTTTATCTTATTATATTATTTTATCCTATTTATCTTGGTTTATCTTATTTTATCTTTATAATGCCCTAGCATTCATCGCAAGTAATCGCATCCTCACTCTATTACTCTATTTTATTATCTTACTTTATCTTGTTCTATCTCTTATTTTATCTTTATAATGCCCCAGCAAGGTCTAATGCCCAAAAAATGCCCTAGCAATGCCCAGTAATGCCGCAAATCTGTACACCACAATGCCCTCAGCGGTTTCCCCCTCGGTAGACTCTGAACAAGCCTTGGAGTGCACTCGGTGCGCACTAGTGCAAGCTGGCGAATTCGCTACGAGTAATGAACGGAACGGAAAAACGCGAGGAAAGTAGGCACAGACCAAAGTTCGTAGAATATCGCATAAGCGGGAAACGACAGCTTCTTATCAATTTTCGATTCCACAGGGGTCGCACGTATACGAGGTGGACAAGAGAAAATGACGGCGCGGATGCGGAAATAGCGGCCGAGAGGGAAAGAGACGACGCGACGTGAAATGCAAAAATTCTAAGACGCACCGCGGAGAGATAATTTGTAATACAATACGAAACTGATGCGGGGGGGGGGGCGCAGCCACGAAAATTTCTCGGGGCCTTTAATAACGCGAGACCGGGCGTAACTTATCTGCGAAACGGCACTCGCCTCAAATGTAGCGCGCGATGTAACCGGATATAATTTCGCGGCGGAGTCGCGTGCGCGCGCGTACGCTCTCGCGAGTGATTCATCGGCGCGTTTACACGACGTCGGGCGAGGAAAGGCGGCTATTTTCGGATAGCGCTCGTTGCGGAACGGGACGCTTTTAACGGGCTCTTATGCCGTTAAAACAGGAAGCTGATACCGACGTATCACTGTTATCGTATAATATGAATTTATATGACAATGCCTTTCTATTACGACCGACAATGGCGGCGGCGGCGGCGACGGTGGTGTAATATTACCAAGTCGCCCCGCGCTGTAATGTATAGCCGTATGCGCTCGGCGCGCTCTCTCTCTCTCCTCCGCGGACCATAAAGCGAATAATATAGCTTGCACGCGAAATGAAATATTTCAATTGCGGGACTCGCGTTAATTGCGCGCGCGCTCGCCCGCTCGCTCGCTCGCGCGGCCGCGGCGTTTCAATTATCGTAATGAATTACGACGTACGCGAATTCCGTCGACGCAAGCGCGGATATACGGGTGGATCTCCGCCGCGGACGGTGCTACTCGATCGATCTCAATCCGGACGTGGCGTTCGAAAGCGCGCGTGGAATATAATGAATATGTAAATATTCGACGCGGGGGGGGGGGGAGAGGGGGGAAGGGGCCCGTTGTCGCTTGTAAATAGCGGGGTGCGCGTGTAACAGGTGGTGTGCTCTCTGTCTCGCCCGGCGTCGGCGTCGGTGTCGTCGCTCGTCACACCTGACAATGGCACGCAGGCCGGCGGCGGACCGCGACGACGTAGCGCCGGTGCGCGGTGGACGGAAGCGGGCCCTCGGCCCTCGGCCCTCGGCCCTCCGCTCGCCACCGACGACGTCGTACGCGGCGGGCGAAATTCCTCGCGCTTTCACGACACGGCGTTCGCCGGCACGAATTCGTATGCCCGTTCGTCGTACCGTTTGCACGTGAGTGTGTGTGTGTGTGTGTGTGCGCGCGCGCGCGTGCATGCCACCGGGACGCATGTGTGGGGCCCCGCGGGCGTGTACACGGCGTGCAGGGCACTAAAAGTTAAACGGCGCATTTTTGCGATCGCTCGTTACCGCGCGATAAAATTTACGCGCGCTATAAATAATTGCGGCAAACACCGGCGCGTCGTATTCTCTCCCGAATGCTCGCGCCCCTCCGTTTTACCCGCCAATAAAATTGTCTGAATTTTTCGATCGCGCGCTTTAGTCCTCTCCCCCTCCCCCTGATTACTTGTTCAGATTTCGTCGAAGCTCGTTATAAAGTCAACTTTTTGTGGAGAAACCTTTCCGAGTCAATCAACCGCGTGCAGGTTCGAGATCCCGTCCACGAACGGCATGCGAATTCGCGCGTGGAACGCACGGTTTTTCGAGGGATTTCTTAAGCGAGGGACGTAATTAGGCGAGACACGTCAAACCGGTGAACCGCGTGTAAGCGCGCATGCACGCCATCGTTCTAATTTATTAATTTGTCAAAGCCGCCAAGTCTCGCCAGCGATCAACTCGTCGACTTTGCGCAACTTGGATTTTACAATACTCGATCGTAGGGAAAACGATACCGAAGGCGAGCGCTTCCGGTTCGACGGGGATGCAACAATAACGAAGCTCGATACGAGCCGATACCACTCGCGTCTCGTAAAACGAGCCGGAGGAGCGTCGCGTATCGGGTTCCCCTCCTCCCCGCGGGCTCGCGTAATTACGCCATCGCGAAGGGCTTCGCGACTCGCTTTTGAATCGCCGTCGCGTCGACCTTCGGGGTTCCCTCGGCGAAACGATCGGCGGCACGTGATATGACGCGGCGATCGATATCTTTACGCCGCCCCGGCATGCATTGTGTGAAAGGCGTGATCTTTCGCAGGGCTCGCTCCACATCCCGCAGGCTACTGTCGACTGCAACGTAATCGTCCCACGAGCTCGCCCCCGGCCCATCGTCGCACCTGCATTGTCGTCCGCAAGATCAACCAATGATCCGGGCGAGGGGAGGGGAGTACGTGCTGGTGCGTTCGGCGCGCTGTGGAGACGACGGGATGAAATCGCGCGGTGTTATTAGCCGGAAGATTCGAATCGATTCGCGTCGCGCCGAGTAATACCCCGATGGTGGTGGTGCGCGGCTTGATAATCACGATAAGTGAGCGCGTTCTTATCGCGACGTTGATGAAACACGTGTGCGAGACGCGCGTGTGATCGCGCATCGACTTGACTGGCCGCCCGGGATCCACGTGTACGAGCACAAACGCGTTCTTCGAGGAGCAGAGAGATCGCTCTCCAGTGACCGGTGAGTACTGCTTCGCTCGCTATCAAGTGCCCTTTGTCAGCGGCGTCTGCCTAGTTGCGGCCAAACGGACCGACTGGCACTTCTGGAGGCTGCTCGCGAGGCGAAGCCACTCCGCGGCGTCTTTCTCTATCGCGCCGAGCAATATTGTCGCGGCAATGTCATTCATTATTTCAAATGCGAAGCAATAAAGGGTATAAGAGCCGAGACAGGGCGTTAGTGTCTAATAGCGAATTCGGTTGCTTGCACTAGTGC
>NW_011967226.1:1278218-1306636 GCF_000949405.1 Vollenhovia emeryi | reverse complement strand
GCACTGAGTGCACGCTAAGGCTTGTTTACAGTCAGTTCTTACATTAACTTTGTCTTAAATACACGTTCAAGGAGTATTCAGACAAAAAATGACCCGTGTAAACGTTGCACAGACCATTTTTCTGAGTAAGAAATATTGCAAGAGATATTTAAGATCTTTAAATATAAGAATTGACTGGAAACAAGGCTTAGGGTGCACTAGTGCAACCAACCGAATTCGCTGTAAGCGATTTTAATTTTGTAATTTATTGCGAAAAATTAATATCATTTGGACACTAACATCCTGCTTCTTATATCCTTTATTACTTTGCATTTGTAATTTCAGAGCCCTATGACTTTTATTTGTTTAATTTATTTTATTTCGCTCGACAGGCGAACAGTTATTTCTGTCCATATGTTTAAGAAAGTTGGTTGCCCAAATGCTGCTCGGTGCCTTCCGAAGCTACGCAGACGACGCTGCACTTTGTATTTTAAACGCGATTATAATCACACGGTGAAACTTTTAATGGAAAACGGATATAAAAATATTAACGCATTTCTTTCCTGTCATTGTAATCTCTTGCCTATTTTTCTCGCAAAGGTTTCTTTTCCTAAATAATGTAATGGTTATCTAACTTGTAACCAAAACGATGCTTCCAAACTTATATCCCGATTCCACCCGACTCCCTCAAGTAGATGTTATCGAGGGTAAAACTTTTTCATTCATTCGTTTGAAACTTCCACTCTCTTATAAATTATTCAGTATAGAATAACGCATTCAAGCATATCGCGCGTTATCAAGATGTGCGCGTCAACTTCTTTCGTAAGGCATATAATAAATAATAAAAATAATATAAATAATGCGCGCGTGAGGGGGAGGATTTGAAATATTATTTTATATACAGAGCGTCCCATTTTAACTTGGACGGTACAATATCTCAAAAACATTGCTGCTTTGCTGGGCTTAGTCTTTGAGATATTTTACCGTCCAAGTTAAAATGGGACACCCTGTATATACGTATACCATCGTACGAGTTTGACGACATCCCCGCGTCATGTGCGGCTGGAATAATAAAGTGAAATCGTACCGATAAAGCTCGACGTCTCTCGACGCTATTTCGATCGCCGTGAGAAGTTGTCTCTAACGTCGTCCGTTCATCGCGGAGGCAGCTTATCTTCCCGCGCGCACGCAAAAAAGAAAAAAAAAACTGACCGTTATCCTTATCGATCGGCGGGGTCGAGCGCACATCGATCCTCGATCGGATCGAATCGCCGCGCGATGGCGATTCGATATGCCGCGGCGCGGCATGAAACACGCCGGCACAATGCCGAATGCAATGCGCGTTAAGCGCGGCTCCGCGCGCGCGTTGCGTACATCTCGGCGTACGGAATGCGATGAATGGAGAGGCACCGCAATATCCGCTCATGCCGGTGGAAGTCGTAAACTGCCGGCGTGCCCGCGCTATTACTCCTCAATGGCCGGCCGCGGTTAATTGCGAGGCAATATTCAAAGTAATTCTCGGTCCCCCGGCAAGAATACGGACCTAATTGACTTGTAAGCCGACGCGTTCGATCGGCCGGCTGATTGCGGACGGGAGAAACGAGCGTTTCGCCGTCTGCGAGAGACCGATATTGCCCGCGCTCACGAGAGCGCGCCGATTCTCGGTACCCCGAGTGCCGGAGCTCGTAAATCGTCCCCCGGTGTTTTCGGGGCACGGAACTACCCCGAAAATCGTCGCGGCCATTACGATAGTCTGGTAATAACGCAATACAGCGGGCGTAAAGAAGCCGCGGCTCGCAAACGGCGGAATAGCGTTTCTTCGCCGGGGCCTCGTAAAAAGCCATCTCGGATAATTGTCGGGCGAGACGAGGTATATACCTGCCGTTTTGCCACCGGTATTCAATCCCGAGCGGGGGACCGCGAGGAGGCATAATTAACGCCGTCGGATTGTAAATTCACTCCAGTATAAATATTTGCATCTCGGAACTCTCCGCGCACAAAAGCCTGCATACATTTGAATATATCTTCTTTCCGCGGAGATTCCGCGGGGCCGCGCCGCATATCGGCGATACGACTGACGTCGGGCTCGGCGGGCTTATTTCAATCTCCGTATAGCTCGCGCGCGACGTTGATCTTCTTGGATTTACGAAATTAAAGCGCGAATCGACCGCGAGCGGCGGAGCCGAAGGAGCGTAAATGAAAACGAGAAGCGCCCAGAGTCTCTAATATTTTTCTGCGCCTTCGGCGAGACACGAATCGTGGAAGCGGACACGAGGTGCGGATTGTTGAAATCTCATTAAGGGCCATTATACGGGGACAAACGACGACAAACACTCGGGAGAAAATTTTTATCCGCCCAGGGAGCTTCTCCGTATCCTCCACCTTTCTTATCCAATTTCCGAAAGTTTCCGCGCCCACGTGTATCCGGACACGGTGTTTGCGGTGTCTTTTATCTCTGCTAACTTTATACGATGCGTGATTCTGCACAATCACCCTGTAGCGTGCCACTCGGCGCAGTGAATCAGTCTGTGCCTCGCTAATTTGTACATTATTTAATTCCATTGTGATTTAACGTACGCCTTCCGCCATTTTCGAAATAAATGCTTCATTTAGTCCCCGTAATTTCTGTAATTGTCGTAATTTTCCAGTGGACCGCGCCGTCATTCGATTATCGATGTAACGAATCGACTTTAACCCTTTGTGGGGACGCGGCGTAATTTCGAGGAGCGGGGCTCGACGCTTCAAAATTCCCTTTTTATTTCGATGACGGCAGCATTGCCCAACGCAATCATCTTCCGTCGGTTTCAGCGTTACGTAAATACTCGCGGAATAATTGGCGGCTCGCGGCCGCGATGTTTCGGTCGTTGCAAAGTACCGAATTTTCGTTGCGCGCTGCCATTTCGGCCACGTCCAAGTCACGCCGCGATCTCGAGAAAATCGGACGAGCGAGCAAGACGATTCGCAAATGCGCGGACAGGCCTGTGAATCGGGGCCGAGGGTTTCGGGCAAACGCGCGCGGGCACGGGCGGACGAGCGAGCGGAGTCAACGAACTTCTCCTCGCGTTTACGTAACCCCGGTCGTGTAAACATATCGATCCCCGCGGGGGCATGTGCGCATTGTAGCTTTATTTCGTGGCGGGGCCGCCCGGTGTGTACCGGGCGATGAGACTACCGGGGAGAGTCAAGTTGACCCTCGTCTTCGCGCGGCCCTTTGTCGAGCCGTCGTCGCGACCGATCGCATTCCGGTTCGCGCGTTACGCTTTGCGCGTCTCAATCGGACGCGTCGGGCGAAGGGAGAGGAGCGTCGCGATCGATTAGATAGTCCCGAGCGTCCGGCGCGAGAGCAATTTCTTCTCGCAACTGCGTGCGAGAAAACAAGGTCCTTTAGGTACTTTAAGGGGATGCTGGAGTGATTCCTTAAAGGTCTGCAATGAGGTGTCAGTCAGAATGTTGGTACTGTACGTCGATCCTTTTTCTTTCCGGGTGAAATAAAAAGGACCGACATCTATTTTCGACTTCTGAATAACGACTCATTGCAGACCGGGCTTGAATTCTTTCGGTCGAGCGCGCGATACGCGAGCATCAACAGGTTTCCTTTTTAAGAAGGGTATCGTTTTAGTCTTTCCTTTCGGCCTGAATTTAAAGCGGCCGAAATTTCGGCGAATATTCCGAGCTAATGACACGGCACATGCGAGGAACTTGTTTCCGAGCTGTCTCAAGTCCGCATTTTCGACGATCGAGCTTGTACAGTGACGAGCGGAGTTGCGACAGTTTTTTTAAAATAAATTTAGGATTCGCGCACTTAGGTTTACGTTCCAAAACATCTTCTCTGAGGAAAAACTTTTGCTCGAGAAATAGATCGAAAACGTTCAAAATACTTTCGGAATGTGGCCATCGAGTAAAATATTCCTCGGAGAAGAAGATTTTGGAAGGTAACCCTGAATGTTTCTAAACTCACTAAAAAAAAAAGTGTCGCGACCATTCTGTCCATCACTGACAACATTTTTTTTAACTAATTGTTAGAAGCAGCCAACAAATTATACTCGAAGCGACGAGAGACTCAGTGCGACGGTACGAGACGTATCCGAATACGAACATCGTTCAAAGAAACAATTATCGCAATGAACAAGTAATTTCAAGTTAGCTAGCGCTTTTATTTTTAGACGTACAGATTTCACGTGTGAATCGCGCGAGATATCTGTCTTGCCGGTTAACCGAGCATCGATAGCGAGGGGGAAACCGCTGACCAAAATGTTGTACACCAATGCCCACTAATGCCCAGTGGGCATTACTTTATCTTATTTATCTTATTATATCTTTATAATATTCCAGTAAGGCCTAATGCCCAGTAATGCCCAGTAACACTGCAAATCTGTACACCACAATGCCCTCAGCGGTTTACCCCTCGATCGATAGGAAATCGCGAGGATTCAGCGATCGCGCGATGACATCTATTTTGATATTGTCTTGGTTTTATACTAAATGAGGTTGAGAAAAATATAAGTGCGTCAAGAATATTTTGTGTCTCAGTAACAGAAATCCTTTCTGAGGGTGTAGTAAACGTTTTATAGAATGGAAATAAAATTGTTTAATTTAAAATTATTTACTCTTTGATATTTAATAAATACTTAAATTAAAGAAATACGCGTTTTAATGTGTTTATTATTTTTAAATTTAAGTTAATCAGCTATTAGGAGCCACCTAATGAATAATTTTCTTGATTAAAGTAATATTTTTTTTTATTAAGATACTTTTTATTAGTATACGATCACCGGCAATGAATCGCAAGAGGGGAAGTGACTTGTTTCGACGAATCATCAACGAGTGGGGGGGAATCAACAATTCTTGCGAAACGATTTATTGTCGGTCAGTGTACCTTCGTCGTCTGGTGAGGCGAAAAGTTAACAATTACGATGCTAGGAAAGTTTAAACTCACCTAGTTCGACGGCATGTGCCGCGTCGCGTGGATTCGCCACCGTCTTTTGAGAATCCTCGCGCGAACAGGCCGTTCTTCTGCAACACTCGGCAACGCACATCCGCAATTTCGCCGTCATCTGTTGCGGGCTGTACGGACTATCGATTCCGTGCAGCGGCTCTCCCCTTCCGGTGTCCCGTTAATTGTGTCAAACGGCACGCGGGTAAAATTCTTTCCGAACAAAGGCGCGCGCGCGCATTCGAAAAGCCGCGGCCGCGGGGGCCCATCCTCGATCCACTGGCGTCGATTCGACGTGCAAATTGCGGTTATTGCTAATGAAGGCAGCGATGAAAATATTTACGCTCTGAGACGTGAGGTCCGTGCTAACTAATTAAACGCCACCTGCCACGGGACGGGAGATTATAACTAATTATTAAGTTCGTTAAGCATTAATCTGCTTTCCGCGATTGGTAGTCATTAACACGAGTTAATTAGTCAACCGCTGTTAGTTGTCAACAAGATAGATAGGCGCGGCGGTATTAAGAGGGGAGATGCACGACGCGAGATTCAACCCCCGTGAATCATCGTCGTTTATTACTTTCGCAATGTCGCCGCATCAGCGCGACTCGACGAGACGAAATCTCGTTAAATAGCCGTTGATTCCGCAATTAAGGTTAACTCAGTTACGCGACAATCGCTTGTAATTTAATCAGCGCGCGTAGTTACTCATTTCCATTATTTTACATAATATCAAGTGGCCGTGCCGGAGCGCTAATTAACGGCAGTCATGTAATAGCGCCGCGCGGCGTTCTCCACCGCGGTCTACGTAATTGTAGCAGTTAGGGGAAAAAAATTGCGTCACGCGCGTCGAGGAATTCGCGATACATTGCCGCGGGAGCGGCTATAAATTCGCGAAATTCGTTGAGGTGAAAATTTATGCCAAACGTCCGCGTACCGCGACACGCGCTACAGGCCGTTCCACGATCCGCTCGCGTGCTTTACGCCCGGCAACCCGAGCACCCTTCGCGACCAACGAGACTCGAGATTCGTTATCCGCTCGTTAACGCGCGCACCGCGGACGAGACATCGGGGGAATCGGCGAGAGTAAGCGCGAATTTGTTTCCTCCGGGCGGGAGGAGCAACGAGATTTTATCGAGCACCCCGGCAATAGGTTTCAATCGCGGGGAGAGCTCTCTCCCCCTTACGGGCCATCGACATTTCGGTCACGGAAAAAATGCATTCTGTATAATGAATTCGCCATAAAAACTAATCGGCCCAGGAGGGTGGGGGGGCTCTGTCGTCTTAATCGTGTTTCATATTAATATTCATTCCGCGACGCGCGGCGAGAAACGCGTCTTCTTATCGATCCCGCATATCTTCCCCCGGCGATACATGCCTCTTTCGGGCTACTCCTCCCTCGATCGACGAGCGCGTCCGCTTTATTAACGACGGAAATTAAAGCCCGCCGTTTCTGGGACGCTCTGTATGAGCGCGTGGTTCTGCTACACGTGGCCGCTGATATACGGCGGGCTCGGCACGGCTCGGCTCGGCCCCGGCCCCGGCCCCGGTGCGGTGCACGGGCACGAGACGCCCCGAATTTAATAACGCGGAACTGCGACGCGGCGAGGTGCGACGCCGCCGCGGTCCATACAATCGGGACAATCAACGTCGTCGGGCGGCCATTAGTCCGCGATTACGGGCGACTTTATTACACGGCCGCCGCCGCTCCTAGAGCGAAACGCACAATCGGCGGCATTATCGGTAGACGGCTGTTCGTATAGAAAGGGACCGCGCGAGTGTGCTCTATCCGGCCGATCGGGATTTGCCTCGCAGCGGGCACTCGAGCCGAGCCGTTCTCGAGGCCGAACGAGCGCTATCGGACCGGGCGCGGGGGGAGGGGCCGTTCTTAAAACAGCATGTTAATCGACGGACGTTGCTTAAAGGGGAAATGACAATGAACGTGTCCCTCGCGCGTTCTCTCGCCTCTTTCCAGGGGCTCGTCACAAATCTCTTCCTCCAGCGTGAATAGAGAGAGCGAATGGTGGAATTCTTCAATGAGAATTTTTCACCTTTCACGAGTTCACGCTAGGAGAAAGACTCGTGATCTCCGCGACAATGAGTCGCGATCGGCGGGGCGCGAGAAAATTGCAACTTGATCATCGCATTTTTAGCCGATAGACTCGGAGCATACGTTTTTCTCGCGAGTGAGCTCGGGAATCCAGGGGCTCGATTCTTCAATTCATTCGAGAGAGAGAGAAACGTATGCGGAGATTCTGCTGTCACGGAAGAGTTGAGAGTTAAGGGGATGCTGGAGTGATTCTGCATTTTTGCACCTTTCTAACCTAGAAACTATCAGTTCGCGGAAACGCTGGTGCGATATACAAATTAAGTGGCTTGTGTGTACAGATCGAAAGCAGCTTGCTATTCCGACTAAATGAAAGAACAATATGGCATCGCTGAAACTAAATTTGTAAGTTTAATAAGAAATAATAGGAGCAACACACACACACACACACACACACACACACACACACACACACATACAATACATGTGTTGCTCACTATTATTTTTTATTAGACTTACAAACTTAGTTTCAGTGATGCCACATTGTTCTTTAATTTAGCCGGAATAGCAAGCCGCTTTCGATCCGCACACGTAAGCCATTTAATTTGTATATTACACACATGTTTCCACGAAACAGACAGTTTTAGGTGCAAAAGGTGCAAAATCACTCCAGCATCCCCTTAAATTGGTTAAAAAGCACGCGGAACAGCCAATCGTCTTGCAACTTCTCGGCGAGAGCAGATTTTTCGCACGCGTTTCCGCTTCGAAAACGAACTCAAAAATCGAGAGCGCGAGGGTAAAACAAAAAAGCAACGAGCAAATAAATACGGATGAAGGTGGACGAATACGATCCTCGCGCGGAGACCTCAGGGGGGGACCCGAGCTAACTATAATCGCGAGTAATAATTCCTCGGCGGTCGCGACGTAGGTAAACAGGCGTAACAGGTTTTGCTGATTTTATTTCGCTGCGAATAGCCTCTCGAGCGTCGTTTATACGCCCGAGTGTGGCGCGCGGAAAAAAAAGAGAAAGAGAGAGAGAGAGAGAGAGAGAGAGAGAGAGAACCGGGGCAGATAAAAGCCGCTGGCCAGGAACGACGCGAGAAGCGGCGATAAGATGCCGATTGCCTCGTCCCTCCGCCCGGCACATAAAAACGAACAATGGAGCTCGCGTCCGCGATACAGCCGCCTCCCGCGCAATTATCCACCCGCGCGCCCAAGAAAGGGCCCCAAGTCCCACCTGGCTCGGACGAGAGCCGGCCGCGCGGGTCTCTCGCATCTCGGGCACGTTCCTCGCGAGCGGAGCAAAGGGAAAAAACCTGATACGGAGCCTGGGCGAGTCTCGGAACTGCGGCCCGCGCGACCGCGATCGCGAAGAGGGAGAGGTTAGGGTTAGGTTGGGTCTAGTTAGGTTAAGTTCGCCGGTGGACGTGCGGCGAGAAGACCGTGGCCCGCGTCATCGATTCGTGGATCTCTCTCGCTCTCTCGCGGACGCGACGACTCGCCGAAAAAATGGACGATTCCGCGGCCGGAGAGACACTCGCGAGAACGAGAATCCGCGCGCACGCCCCGTCCTGCGTCCGCGTTCGCCCGCGTTCGCCCGCGTTTGCCGTCGCGGCGATCGGCTTGCGCGCCGAGCCGTCGATTCGCGACGCCGGACCGCGAGTCGCCAGCGGCACGGTCGCCATTTTTGACTAACTGCCGAGCGTGACGGTACCAGTACGTAGGCGCAAAGAAAGGGGGGAAAAAAAATAAAAGGCGCGCGCGTGAAGGAGAGACGCCGTTGGTTCGCGCTCGGACGTTGGCGATGGGCCTCGAGTCGCGCACTCGAGTCGAGTGTCCCTAATAATCCCTGCGCCCGCGAATGCAGCTTTCACGTCACGTACCACCGGCCCCGGCCGTCGTTCGACGTATTTCAGACGATTACGACTCGGGACGCGCGCGCGGGATTCTCTACCTACAATTCGACAAGTCGTAAATACGGCCGGACGGGCCGTCACGCCGCCGTCGACTAGAGACACCGTCGCGATTTACATTTGTTTAGAACGATAAACCAACAGTTGTGTCGATTAGATACAGTACGGTTTACGCTTATTTTATTCACGCGTCGGCTAGCAAGCTGATGTCGTCATTTTGACGTTGCAAGTCTTAAGACGGCCATCCCGAATTTTTTGGACAATTTTCATCCTTTGTCTCGAACGCAGAGATCTGTACCCGGTAAACACCAATTAACGGTTACGTGACATAAATATTACGGTTTCCCAGTCAACCATAATCGTTATGCATATGTGTTGTGTCACATTTATGTTGCCGAGTGAAATTATGATATTGACCAAATATGAAATCTTCTAGGTCGCCAGTAATAATTAACAAATTAAGTAAGACCATAACTGGCAAAAATGTGCTTTTCTTTATTTAAAAACGTTTTTAAATAAAGAAAAGAAAATGTTTGCTAGTTATGGTCAAACAATAAAGTATACTTAATTTATAATATTGACGTTACGCAACTGTTAGCTGATGCTCACCGAGCGGTCACCTCGGTTAAAACCTCCCGCGCAGGAGACGCCGCTTCTAAAACGCGCCTGCAGAGGTGTAATAGCATAAGTTCGCGTTCGTTCGTTAAAATATTGATAACCGATGCGAAGCCCGCTGTGCGGAGCGAGGTAAACGAAAACAAACGCGCGTGGCTCTCGCGTTCGCCGGCCGTCGTCGGTTATCTCCTCGCGCGAGAGCTCGCGAGCGGCGCGCTCGCGAAATTGCACGCTCGTATCTTTCGCGCGCGCGTCCGCGGAAAAAGAGAGAGGAAAAAAGAGGAACGCGCGCGCGCGCCAGAGAGAGAGAGAGAGAGAGAGAGAGAGAAAAGGGGACGGAAACGCACGCGTGTAATTTCGGCGAATTTTCGTGAAATTGCGCTCACGTCGTTCTCTCGCGGGCACACTGCCATTGCCACGCCGCCGCCCGTTCGCCCCGGGTCCATTTTACGGCTGACTCAGCAACGAATTTCACCGACGCGGCAACGAATATTGCTATTGGTAACAGTTTCTGAATACCGTGGGTACCGCCGCAATTTTCACCCGAGACGAATATACCGCGCGCGAGCACGGCGGCGGCGGCGGCGGCGGCGGCGACGGAAGCCCCGGCCGGGTTCACCGCACATGTTTTCGCCTCCGAGTCCCTCGCACTCTCTCCCTCTCTCTCTTTCTCTCTCCTCACCCCCCCCCCTCCTCTCGACGGGGTCATTCTCGCCGAGGAAACCGTTCCGGTGCGAAACGAGACGGGTTAACCCTCTTGCGGTTCCGCTCTGTTCCGCGACAGTTGCCTGTCAGGTCCCATTTAGCCTCTTCGCCGCCGCGCGTTTAGTTGCCGGCTTCGGCCCGTTCTCGGGGAACAATGCTGCCCAACTAACTGAAAGAATCCCATCTGACGTCGGAGTCATTTTTCAGAAAATCACATTTTACGCTCTGTTTCGCGCGATCCACATTTCGCACGTTATCTAAGTGAAGGATGTCGTTCGTTGACGAGACGCGATTCTATTTTCGTGTAAGGACGCGTATTCGCGCGTTCGAGGGAATGCGCTTCGGGAATATCTTAACATTTCATCTCGCCGCGGCGCGTCTCGGCATTGTAAATGTATTTTAAGCCTTTTGTGCGTTTGACTAGTTTTTCGCATCTATTTATCTCTTGATTTGAAATTTAAAAGACCGCACACAAAAAAAACGTACTTTATGCAAATTGGCTTTCAAAGTGTCCTACAAACTTGCAACTTGTTTCTTATATTTATTACTTTCAGACAATAATAAAAGTAAAAAACTTCAGAAGATTACTTGATCATGTCTGACAAATTTGAATGTTTAAACTCGCAACGTTCCGACCATGGTTCGTGGTCCTTTTCAAGTGATAATTGTGTTAAGAATTCCGTATGGTAAATCAAAAGAACAGATCTTTTGATTGTCACAAAATTATCACTTGAAAAGGACCACAAAATGGTCGAAACGTTGTGAGTTTAAACATAAAAATTTGCCAGACATGGTCAAGTAATCTTTCGAAGTTTTTAATTACTTCGAGCGACTTATAAGATTCCCTCCAGTCAGTAATATATAATACTTGAGTTTGGCGATGAAACATCTTCATTGTTTCTTCGCTGAAATTTCCGTGTTAAATATCTGCTTTATACTAAAATAACTAATCTTATATACTTCTGGATTGTCTCTCTCAGATTTAGGAAACGTGCACATCTGAATAATATCCGCTGCGATCGTAAAATATAACTTTTATGTAATATGCTGCGTTATGAATATCTCATACAGCACGCATGTCTAAAAGACATCTTTAAGATGTCTACGTGTCCTTTGGGACCTAAAATAATATCCGCTTAATCTTCATCAAAGGATATCAATGAGATAAAAGTCGAATAAAAAATTTTCATGTTAATTGTTTAATTAGCAGAATTATTTCTAAAAGTCTCGCTTAGTAAAATTATTACTAACCCGTTATGTCCAGATCGTTACGAGTGGAATGCAAATTTAACATAAATTAATTAGCGTTATGGTATATGTAACGATCTTTTTTCTCTCCGGAGGAAGCGAATTAAATGGACTTAAAAGGCTCGTATATAATCGCGCTCCTGCTGGACAAGTCAACCGAAACCAGTCTTGAGACATGATACGTTTTAATAAATGGATCTGTAGAGTCAACTTAATATTTGTAATGCTATATTATGCTATTTATAATCGCGATTTAACCGAAGAAGTCAAATATAAAATTTGTCTCGAGGAACAGTTCGTTTCTCGGAACATAATTCTGTTTCTCGCGATTTAATAACAATAAAATATTAAGGTAGTCCTTGCTATGCCAGTCAAAATGAGGCTCGATCAATAAAGTTCAAAATGAATTCTTTTATATTAAATTCAAGAACAGATTTTTAAACACTATTGCTACTCTTGGAATATTAAAAACCGATAAAATGAAAAAGAGTTATAGAAAATGAAATAGTATTCTCAATCGCGTAGTGTTAGCAGAGCATTGATCGTGGAAACATCGCATTTCATCGTTAATGCGATAAATTGTGAAAAGATATTTAACTTATCATAATGGAAAATCAGTCACGATATGGAGGGCATTTTATAAAAAAAGAAAGTGTTAGAGCAGAAGCGAAAACGCAAAGAACACTTGACCAAAAAGACAAAGAGAATGGCATAATCTATGCCATTGCCACACCCGCAAAGCAGTACCGTGCACGAAAAAGTTAACCCAGCTAATTTTTTCTTCGGGATTTATCATACTCTGATATCGTACGGTCAGATTCGTTGAAATTTAAACATGCATGGCGAATATTATCTTCGAAAAAAATTAAGTATCTCTCAAACGTACGCTCGTACGAGACTTGAGAAGAAATCGCTGAAATAATTTCAATAATTTAAAGAGTTTAAAGTCAGTCGAGAAACGAAGCGTAATTATTCATGTGAGAAACCTTGAGGTTCAAGAATAGATTTTTACAAAGTTAAAACCGAGCATTTATAAACTTCTCCACTTTACGACACTCTTGTAGTTTACGTAACAACGCCGGACAATACGTTTTTTTTCTGCATTGCATGTCGATTAAGCGATACGAGCCTTTTTATTTGAAAAATTAAACTTATGAATATGCGTCAACGATACGGACGTGTAAGTTGCGAAATCTGATCGCCACGATTGACGAATGAATTTTATCTCTCTTTTCATCGGGAAAATATTCATGGAAATTAATTTATTGTTATTACGTTTCTCCAATACTTTACGTCTCGAGGTCAGTGGAGCCGTTTGACTTTAAATAAATCAAGAAAGAGGAATAAAATCACATACCTTTCACGCGATGACTTAATTTTCTGATTCGTTAAAATTTACAGTAATTCCTCGATTTATTAAGGATATGATTTCTCTTCTCTGAGAGGAAAAATACTTTATCTGCACGTACAGATATTATTTTCGCCGAGACGAAGGTAAACGCTACTTTTCAATTTCACTTTTTAAACTTGTAGTAGTTAAGTTATAATATACAATATATATATCGCATATTTAACAATTCGCACACCCTCAGAAAGGATTTCTGTTACCGAGACCAAAATATTCTTGACGCATTTATATTTCTCACAACCTCATGTACTTAGTATAAAAATAAGACGATATCAAAATAAAATCCATAATTCTTATTCTCCTCTATCGAATTAAAAAAGATTGACTTACTATATTGAGACAAGAGTAACTTGCGATTCGCAACAGCAGAGTTGTACATCGTTAACTATATATGTGTTAAACTGTAAAAATACAAATATGTATATGATTATTATAGACTGATTATGTAAAATCGAAATTATTGTAATAAATATACTTCATATTTTATATCGAATCATTTGAATAAATCAAATAAAAACACAGAACAGATTTTGCACAAGTAGCAAATAACATAAAAATGTAAGACACTCACCTCACCGATTTCTCCGCTGTTGTCCGATGCCTCCTTGGCCTTCTCCTCCTCTCAGATTTCCTTGTTGCACTTACACAACAGTCACTCGCGAAAATCATTGATCGCACGAAATTTCGGGCACTCCCGTACGCGATGTGAGATATACCGCGAACGCACGAAATATTATCAACAACTTGCATTTTTAATTCGGAAGAATAAGAAATGGATAAATCACTATTGAATTGACGATATTATTCTCAATTTCTCTCTTTTCCCGAAAATGGAACAGATTAGACGAAATCGATAGATAAAAGCGCGGTACGTAAACGGGACGTAACCGCGACAAAGTACAACGGTTTACATTCATAATTTAGTTGAGTTAGTCGCGTGAAATATCTATGTACCTTGATAAAGATGTACCGTCGCCTCAACACGCAATTCGTTTCTCATTACAAGTTATAGAAAGTTAATAATTAATCGAGGAACGTTACTTGTTACTGATAAAGGTGTACAAATCAATAGCGTTTTATCCCTCCATTAATCGCGATCGAGTCTTGGAAACCGATAACGCAAAAGTAATAACACGCACGGAGCGACTCTCGCCACTGCCTGCCGGCCGTTCGGCGGGCGAATGATAATGCGGCGACCTTCGGGTACACGATGGCACGCAAAAACATCGTACGTCACCGCGCCGAATGAAAAACAACAAAAAAACGTTGAGAATTCGTTGGCCCGCCTACGTAATGGAAAATTCCGTACTTAATATTTTACGTTACTTTGTACCGTGACTGTTACTGCGTTTTGTGTATCATTCTGCGGACTTATTGGTATTGATTACATTAACGACTAATTCTGTGCATTATTCTGTTGTTCTGTTCAACCGAGATTAAAAAAGATTCAATTACTATATACAAGAATAACTGATATAAATGTAAGTTTATATATTCTTGCGTTTAGAATAAATTTTCCCCCCCAATCTTACAACGCGCGAAGTTGGCACCACGATATTCGACAAACGACGGTACATGCAATCATTTTATTCTACATTTTATAATTTTTCACTCAAGATTAAAATATTCCTTTCTCTATAATAAATATGATTGGCGCTACACCGATCCTATTTTATGATAGGTACATTGAAGTGTAGTAATAGCATTGGATCCGGAGTTTTTTTTTCTGTGGTTGCATATTCGTCGCGATTTACGATATCCGAGCAACATTTCTATCGAGCTTTCAAATACTCCACAAAGCTTTCTTTCATTCGAAAGAGAGGGGCTAATCGAGAGGAATGTAAATTTATCTCAAGCGATAAAGTAACGACGAAACGAAACGGTAAATACACGATAGCACCCTTCTCGCACGAGATACAAGCGATAGCCTGTAGCGCGTGTATGTGCGCGGCTATTTTATTACGCATATATTTTTCAATTCACCAGCGCGTGGCCTCGTAACGGCGAAGAACCGACTGCGAAAAAACATTCTCCCAGTTCGGCGCTCGCGCTTGTAAACAACAAACGGACGTCGCGTCGGCGGCTCGCGTCGTGTACACACAAGGTCGCCGCATTATCATTCGTGTACGGCGTGGGTGGGGGAGCGCGTGCGTCGCCGCGCTATTACGCGCCGAGACGCGACCGCGACAAGTTCGAGGAGAGACACTGGGCGCCCAAGATACGCGATCATTTCCCAACCGATTGTCAACAGGTAACGCCGGGGAGCGGCCGCGCGGGCTTCGTTATCGCGCTCCTCCGAAACGCGTCGCGGGAGCGATCGTTTCCCATTAAGCGACCATCGGCTTACATGCTCTCTCTCTCTCTCTCTCGCGCAATTACCCGCGATTAACGTCTCGCGAACGCGTCGCGGCCGGCTCCGGTAGAGAGTAAAAATTGCGGATCACCGTCTCGCTGCGACTCGCGACGTATTTGTCAATCGCCAGCAATAGGCTTGTTTTGCAATAGCTGAATACTCTTTGAACGTGTATTCGAGACAAAGTTGAGTATCAAAATTGACTATAAACCAGCCTTAGTGTGCACTCAGTGCGCACCAGTGCGAGTAATTCGTTGTAAGTTGAACCGAGATTAAAGTCAAGCTGCGTTGGTAGAAACGGGTATTAGTCCACCTCTAGAATTTCGCATTTCGTGCTAATAGCGTGTCTCGCGAACGCACCTCGCCTGAATTTCTATACTGCATTTCAAGAAATTCGGTAGCGCCGGTCGAAGCGACCGCTGCGGCGGTCGCGAGCGCGTATCTCGCCAAGTACGTTCGGACGGGAGACACCGTGCGCGTCGACGGAGCGGCCGTGCTGTCGGATTCTCCGCGTCCATCTCTGCCGTTAAGCGACATTCGTTTACTCGCGCGGCCACGGGAGTCCGCGGTATCGTCCCAGCATCGTCGCGAGACAGTCCGCGAAGGTGAGCATTTATCACGCGAGGTGAAACGGCGAGGGCGAAGGCGGGTGGAACGGACTTAACCTCGCAGCGCGGCGGGCGCCGCGTGAAGTTGGCCGCGCGATTCTTCCAATTCGCTCCTCTGCTGCTTTCAGACGTTTTAACCGCCGCCATTGTGCCTTGCGTGCCCTGCGAGTCGCGGAGCGTCACGGAGCGTCGCGGAGCGTCGCGTTTTCCCCGCGTCGTTTCCCTCGCGAGACGCAATGCGTCGGGAGTGCCCTGTGCGTCGGTTCGCCGCGGTAATGAACGCGAACGTTCTTGTTGGGGCGAACAAGAACACTCGATGCCTCGTCGGAGCCGCGTCGTTTGATCGCGCGAGCGTCGTGTCTCGAAAATGCGCGGGCGCGCGATCCCGCCGCCTCGCCACCCTCGCAATCAGCCCCGGGAGTGCCGTGCAAAGTGCCGCGCGTTCGCCGCGTCTGATAATTAGCGTGTGAGATCGTAATTGTGAGTGAGTGCGGCGGCAGAGGAACGGCGACGAAGAGGCAGCCGGGGGGCGGAGGGGGCCCCCGCCCGGGGTGGCGTCAGGCGACGGCGGGGCAACCGTGGGTGAGTTGGTAATTTGATTATTATTCCCATATTTACACGCGGAATATCAGCCGCCTTTCGAAAATTGCACAATCCTGACAATTCATGGAAGTATATGTCTGCTTGAGAAAAAGGACCAGTAAGAGATTCAATAGTGACGATTTATTTCTTGAAATCTAGCCATTACCTTGGGCGCTGTAATAATTTCTATGTTTCTGTGATTTGCAGACGTGATTGGGCTACGACTCCGCTGCTGCGCATCGGAAGCTGGTGAGGTATTTTTCGACTTTAAAGCAGTGGATTTGTGAAAGTAAATGGTACCCGCACGCGAATGTACACATCTGTGCGATCGAAGAAAGTGTCACAGATTAATGTAGAAAATTTCACAAGTCCGTTGTCCCTTTTAAACGAAAGAGCGGCGATTCAGTCGTCATAACAGTTATCGGAAAATTTATTGTGCATACGAAGAGACGCGTATATAAAGGCCTGCGTCCACGATGCCTACAACTTGGCCGAAGTTCTAGTTTTAAGAAATGTGTGGCCAATCAAACAAGGAGGTAACCACTGGCTAAAATGTTGTCCCACCGATTACGCGTTTCCATCTGATTACAAATAATCTCATCTAATTGCAAATAATTTTCTTACGTGCACGTTTAAAAATATGTAACGTTGTTAAACCTCAAGGAGCTGTTAGATTTTTTATTTTCCTACTTTACTAAGAAATATTTGCTCGTAGAGGTAATTTCAGTTAAGATTGTATAGTATTCGGTCACGTGTTTCCTTGTTCCACACTTTTCCCACTAGTCTAACCGCAGTTTTAACGAAAAGTCATTTTGTATTTGTTATATTTACTGTTCATTGTTCCAAATTTGCGCGCAGAGGTGTATCAACGTTTCAACTCGCTGTTGTTCTAACAGCAACTATTTCAATCTTATTTTGAAAAGAATACGCGCTTATCGGTGTGAGCTATGATATATATTTGGATAATCGCTAAAAGAAGTAAAGTTTTTTTTTGGAAAATGAAAAGAGGAGCTGAGAAAATGTTCAAATTTAATGATTGTTGTCTAACAAGTGAAGAAACTTGAAAATCAAGACAAAACGATCTCTCTAAAAGTCAATCAGTGGATTATCACTAAAAACAGTGAATAGCCACTGATTTACAGTTATAAGTATACCACTGCAATTTTCAGTAGTATACTTATAACTGCAAATCAGTGGCTATTCGCTGTTTCCAGTGATAATTCACTAATTGATTTTTAGAGAGATTACACGGGGATTTCGTAAGGATTTCATCATGATTTCGGAGACACTGTCCTACGATTATGTGAAGTGGTTACCCTCTTGCAACAAAATGTGTAGCTATTCCATAAAGCTGCAAGGCCTTAAGATAGAGCCTTCACTCTTGTTATTGGCGCATCTTGTCTTATAATATATTTAATAAACACGAATACCGTGTCAACGAATAATCGCGTAATTTGTACGGATATACACAACGATGAACCAACTAGTTTCTCTTGTCGAGCAAGGTTCAGAATACTTGAGTTACACGTTAATTAATCTTTATAATAACCGCAATCTTCATTTAATCGACGCGTTCTTTCCGAAAGAAAAGAGGGACGATCGGACGACCCAGAAGCTCGATCTACAATGTCCGTCTAGAAGCACTCTATTTCGTAGCCGATAAATCGATTTAAAAAGCCGCGTGCAAAAAGTTGATAAATTGTACATTGTACACTCGTACGTTGTCGATAAATTTTTTAATTTGTCCGTACAAAGTGGAACGTTTCTAATCGCAAAGAGGAGCGACCGCGAGACTTATCCCGAGGCCGAGTTTATTTTCGCACCTTCGGTGCGGTAAAACAAATTATCGTATTCCGTGTTATCCGAGAACGCGGCCGCGTTTTTAATTCAGCCGGCGCGCGGCGGCGACGGCGACGGCGAGGACGGCGAGGAGGACGACGAGGACGACTCGAGAAACGTATTTCGCCGACGAGATGGGGCGCGCGCGATACCGCGTGCCGGCGCGGCGTCGAGCGCGCGCCGCGGCCCCGCGTTATTAAATCACGGGCGACGTGTGTGCATCGCGCGCGGCCGCGTTCTAGCAAAATACACGCTGTGCATACACGCCTCGTGGCGTCCCGACGATTGATAGATACCGCCGCGTCGTTCGATATTTCAAAAGCGCATTGTTCGACACCGACTTTGTCTACGCGCGTCGCAATAGGCGGCTTCCTCCCCCGTCCGCCGTTATCGCCGCATCGTCGTCGGCGGCATGCATAATTCCGCGTGTCGCGCGCACAACGCTCGGGCGAGATTAAACCTCGCGAAATGGGTTATTGTGTATCCGCACACGTGGCGCAAGCGCTTAAATAGTCATTGCCGGTGTACGCCACGTACACACCGCGTATATACGCGCCGTTGCGCGCTCGAGCAAATATACGATGCCAATGCTCGTCCTTCGCCGCGAGCGCGAGTCATTATCTTCCATTGTACCGCGCTGCCCTTAAGAGCACGTCCTCTTCGGCCGCGTCTTCATTTCCTTGGACCTCGCGCCACCACTCGCTGCACAACGCTCTAATCTGTAATTTAGCAATTTATTCCGCGCAAACGGAAACGCACCCCCTTCTGAGATTTTTATCTCGACCTGTGTGTGCGTCGAGCTTTAATCTCAAATTTATATTTAGTCGAGGCGCGACGACTATTATTGAATTTTACATTGAGAGAGAGAAAGAAAGATATCGAGCACGCCGCGCACGCGATAATGACGTAAAGATCGCGACAATTTTCCGACCGCCGCCGTCGTCCTCGAGGACTTGGCGTATAATTTCGCCGGAGCGAATTTCGTTGCGCGAGCAGACGTTTAAAATATGCGGCGGGCGGTACGAACTCAATTTACCGTCGGTACATATACCGAATGAACTTCCCTATCGGGGGAAGGGAGCTCGGCGGAAATCGTTGCCAAGAAAAATAGTAAGAGCCATTCACTTCGCCGCGTAATGGAGTTAAAGGATTTAGAATTTGGCACGCGCGGGTGGATCGGTTCGCGGCGGCCCGGGTGTCCCGGTCTTAACCCTCGGATTACCGAGTCTCGTACATACCGTAGGACGGATCATTGGGCGTCGGTCGGACGATAAAACGCCCCGTAAAGGCCGTCCAGGTCGACTAATTATCGCGAGCAGGAAAGCCGTGAGCGCGAAGGAGGGGAGGAGGCGGGGGGAAAAAAGATAATATCGCCGAGGGACGGGAAGGAAGAGAATATTCCGAGTTCTTGGAATGCTTGCGCGCCCCTCGACACCTGTTCTTAATTGGCTCCCTATAAAATATGGAGATATCAGATATGGCGGTGGCTCTCGATAACGATTTCAGGCGTAAAGTCCTACTGCAATCGCGGCCTCTCATTTTCGTCTCGTAACGCGTCGCGCGTTATTGCCCCGGCGTTTCTTTCTTTCGTTTCTTCTTTTTTTACGGTACAATAGTAAGTACGTTGGATCGCGTGATCGGAATTGCGCGATGAATCTCGCTCTTGATTATCGCTGCGACTGTAGCACCGATTGTTAAGACGGTAAGCACATATTATTATTTTTATCGGGCACACGTATTCTCGCACTCGCCCGCCGTGAAGTGTAATTTCGTGCATTTGGAGAGAATTTAACGATTGACTTGATTGACGGTCGGATAAAGGGAATCTATCCAGCGAACATTATGTCATCTTAAAGACGTCTTTTTGACAATGTCTTACGACTTTTTTCTGACATCTTATGGACGTCGTTTAGTAAAGTCTTGAGAAGACGTCTCTTTTACGTCTTTAAGACGCCGTTTAGACACGCACGTTGTCTGGGTATTTTTTCCTTCCTTTTCTTCTGCACGAAAGGAAGAAATTGAGAGCGGGGATTTTTGCACGGAACATTTCTTTAATTGGGAACGCATTTGTTCTAATTATTAAAGCAGCGGTGAAGTATTTTAAAACCCCGCAAGAGGGATAACTGTACGCAAAAGGCGGATTCAGAAAATTTTTAGAGACCCAATTTATTTCGTAAAATTCGTGATTGAGATTACGTACGCGTTTAAATGAACTCGCAATACCTTGGGGAAGTAAAATAAAATCATTAACGCACGTTTATACATTTAATTTTTCATATTTCAATATCAATGTTTTAATTTTTCTATTTATTCTTTATTTTTGCTTTGAAACCCATTTTACCTAGATAAGTTTATTATTTGGGGAGGGGGGCGAGCATCCCCTACGCTCCCCCTGGATCCGCCCTTGACCGTACGTTAATTGTCTGCCATCTTCTGGCTGCGATCGTTATCTTTCGGTTCGACAGTTTTGTCAGACGTACCTTCGTTTCTAGAATTAAGTTTTCCCGTGTGTAGTCATCCTTAGTCCACCCGCAGTGATATTAGCATATGAATTTTCATGAGTTTAATATTCATGGACGCTGTTTGTTTTGCGGCAGTTACGTATTATATGGGTGGAATCCAGTTATAAAACAAGTTTAACAGCAAACGCAAATATAGTCAGTTATACAAGCGAGCCGCGTCTGTGTATTTGCGGCAGGGTGCTCCTCTACAAAAAGTTAAAGACAAGTCCTCCCGGATGCAAATCCGATCGGACAAATATCTTATTGCACCTGTCGGCACCTCCGTTTAATTGGCCCCTTGTAAGAGATGGGGAGATCGAACGGCGAACTACTTCCAGTCTTTCGGTATTATTAAATAAGATGAATAAGGCTTACGGTAAAAAGAAGCTGGCAATCGCGCGGCGAATTGTCTCGTTATTTACTTGAGCTTTTTCGAGCTTGAATCAGGTAGATCTTTCGGTATCGGTAAAATAGTGTTGGCATAAATTACAAATAGATTTACGCTTTTTTAAGGAAAATATTATTTTGTGTACGTTCCTGAAATCCAAAGTATATGTCTCGCCATTACAAGCGTAAAGGCCCGAACACACGAGAAAACTTTAGCAGTAAAACCGAGGGGGAAACCGCTGAGGGCATTGTGGTGTACAGATTTGCGGCATTACTGGGCATTACTAGGCATTTTTTGGGCATCAGTTTGGGCATTAGGCCTTGCTGGGGTATTATAAAGATATAATAAGATAAAGTAATGCCTACTGGGCATCAGTGGGCATTGGTGTACAAGATTTTGGTCAGTTTCCCGCTTGAGTGAAACTTGAGACGGAAAATGACCAATGAGAGTCGAGAACGTAAGCAGCCCCTTAGAAATTTAAGCCGTGCTGAAAATTTCGATCGGTCGAAATTCTTAAGCCTTAAATCTCGCTGCTTAAGTGTGTTCGGGCCTTAAGAAAACGCAAATTTATTTATAATCTACGGCGATATTGCTACTTAATTTACTGTTACTGAAAGATCTACCCGATTGAAGCTCGAAGAGCTCTCAAGTAAATAACGAAATAATTCTCCGCTCGATCCCCAGCTTCTTATCGTAAAGCGCCCTTCATCGAGATATTTAATATTATCGAAAGCTTCTGAATTGTTCGTCATTTGAGTTGAGCAACGCCGCGGCTATCGGAACGTCGACGAGCTGTCGATCGTTTAAAAAAAAAAAAAAAGAGGCAATACCCGATGCGATTGTCGGCTGCAATTATCGTGATGATCCGCGTATCCGCCGCAATATGTATAATTTAACTCGGCGAGATTCGCGAGATCGGGGAATGCCGGCGCTAGTTAGCGGCCCGCGTTTCGATTGTTTGCGACGCGCCGAAAATTTACTCATCTCCATACGCCTGCGATCAGGCTCCGGCCGTGATTCGCCGGCATTCATGAACCAGCAATTTTATCGACAACACGGGACGACGTTCAAATACATATTTAATGCCCGTGCGTACGCGCCTGTGCGCTTGTGTGTGTGCGCGCGCGTAAACATGATTTTGCGCATCGAACACCGGGCCGCGCGCGGTTTGCACAGCTGATGGATCAATACAGGACATTACCGCGACGAGTAATAAGTTGCCAATACCTGATTCATCACCGTCAATACCGTCGGAGTGCATCGCGATAATTAGCCGGTAATCCTTGAGCGTTCGATAACCGTGCGAGCCCCGGCGGCGGCGCGGGACGGGCGAGCCGAGCGTTCGTTGACGCGGTGCACGCGTGACAGCGTCGCCCGTGCGCGCGTGAACGCTTCTCGTAAATGGTAATTACCGTTCGGGGTGATAACTTTGAAGATACCCGATTAATGCCGGTTCCGTGGTTTAGCATAAGCTAAGATTATAGGAGACAGCCTGTGTTATCGAAGTCAATATCGTCAGACTAGCTCAGATTGGGGTACGCGGCGATATACGATGATGATAGTCCTTAGAATGGCGCAACGGTGATAAGCCGTAATTGCAGCCTCTGATGCAGAAAGCGCTTAATCTGTCCATATATTATTGCGCCGTAATGCCACAGATTTCGTTTTATCGGTAGTCAAACCAAGGGGAAAAATTGTGTCGCGCCGCGCGAAACCAGTCTTCGCTCTCGCAAGCGTGTCATCTCGTGCGGCCCAGCCGGCCGCGACAAAAAGAAGTAATTATATTCGGTAGTTAACCGCGATAACTTTAACGCGAGATATCCCGCTTCGTATACGACCTCTTTTGTACGTAATTTGCGCTCGTTGCGTTACTCGGTTCCCCGTAACGCGGACGAATGATAAAGAGCCGTCATCGCTATTTATTATCTACGCGCTTAGGTTACCGGATAATTTCGCTATTCTACAACGTGAAGTACGGCGTAGACGACCGGAGCACTGGGGTTTTGGCCCTTATGAAATATAAACCGTCGCACCGCACGATCGTTTGCGGCGTCGTGCGCAACCCTCGAGATGCATCAAGGTTGCATGCAAGTGCTCGGGCGTTCTCTCTCCCTCTCTCTCTCTCTCAGCTGACCGCACTCCTGCGTATTTCATCATCGTAGGTTCCGGCGGTGTTGTCGCGGCTTCTCCCCGCGCGTGTTCCTCCTCCCGCGTAGGATACAACGAGACACATAAAGTTGATCGATACGGTCGGTGCGCGCGTTTTCTCGATTGCGATTTGAAAAAAAAAAGAGTTCGCGCGACACCCAGCGTGACTCACCGGCGCAATATTGCGGTAATAAAGACATTTGGCGGATATCCAGCTGCGTGTACGGGATTTTACCCTACTGTAAACAGTCGTTTCGCGAAGACGGACGGCGAAACTTTGCTGCCGGGAGAGCGGCGTGTATACTCTTCGGCTTGTATACGGATTTGACGAACTCTCGCTCTTCCTTCCCTCCCTCCGTCCCTCCTCGCCCCCCCTTTTCCGCCCTGTACGCGGGCGCGCACGCTGCACGCGTTTCGGATTCTTCCACGGCGGCTTCCAACGTTGTCGGGGGCTCCGCGCTCTCTCCACCCCCGCTAGTTCGAAAGAACTCCGCGTTTCTCTCTTCTCCGCCACCCCCTCCCGCCGCAACCGCGATCTCGCTCATCGCATACGAATCGCATTACGGCGACCGCCGACGATGCCGGGCTCCCTCGATATTGCGTGCACGACGTATCCGTATCGGTCCCGGCGGAATCACCGCGACGCGCGCCCGCGACGTCGATAAAACTCGTACGCGAAACGCATACACGCCTAGACGCGAATCATCGACTCACGCCGCCGCCGCCGCCCGCGATAGCCGCGCGATGTGTCACGGTCGCGGGGGCTTTACGAGCCACCCGTTATACCACTCGTCGTACTTGTACCCGGAATCGCTTTGGATATTGCACAACTGACGACGCATGCATATTCAAACGTGCCGCGCGTTGCTTTTCATCGCGTGCATTCGAGGACTCTTGTTATACGCATCGCGATTTCGCACGGCTAATGCATTCATGCGCGTATCCAAGTCGCGATTCCGAATCGGTAAACACGGCCGCGGGCACAGTGCGGCGACGCGACATTATTGGAATCACCATGTATCCTCCCTCCCCCCTCTCTCTCTCTCTCCCTCTCTCGTCGCCGCGCTCGTTATCTTCCTTTTTTTTTCTTCTCGCAACTTTAGCTTTTTTCGCCCTGCTCCCTCCCTTCGGCTCTTTTTCGTACGATTACGACACGTTTCGCACGCCGTTGCGCGAGCCCGAAAATTTTTAATCTCGCCGACCGGAGCGCACTGCCCGGAAATTAAAATGCGTCCACTTCGTTAGGTAAATTTTTAATATGCGCAAGTAGTGCGGCGCCCGCACCTGCGTTCTATGCGTGCACCCCTCTGGAAATCCGCGCGTAAAGTACGCAAAGCGCGATACAATAAAAATCACAAGGTGCAAGGCGAAATTGCGAAAAATCCATACGAGGCGCAATTATGGCGCGCTGTTGGCACTCCCCGTTCCCCGATACGCGCACGGTCTTAATTTTTTTTTTACCGGGAATGAATATTGTGTTTCATCGCTGCCGGTCCGGCCGGCGTGCTGGAGACGTCCCACTCGCCCCGCATTACATTTTAATGACATACTTTTCAACGAATCCGGACGCTATTCGTTAGCGGGAATTTTATAGGAAGTCGTCGTTGCAACTTTTTTAATTATGCAATACTTTGGTAAATATTCATCAAACTAAATTCTCGCGCCGCGGTCTCTCCTTATCATTTGTTCGCGCCTCGGGACACCGTGATTCGCGAAAATTTCTTAGATTTTTAATCGGAGATAATTCGCGAGATTATTAATACACGGGAACATACTCGCGTTTTCTCGACGCGCTCCGGTCCATTTTGACATTTACATAAGCGAGTAATTCGCCGTTCTTCGCAGCGTGACGCAAAAATTCACCGTGGAACTTACCGCGCGAAAATATCTCATGATACGAAACGTCGGAGAAATGGCTGTATAAAAGGTTCGCGCGCTCTTCATTTCATAAAAACGTACATTCTCATTATCTAATTTCCACCTCTCATTAGCCGGCGGGAGTTTTTTTTTTCCGTACGCCACGCCCCTTCCCTTCGGATGCACTTTTGCAAACGTATCACCTGGCCATTTCTCCCCCGGAGCTATATGGACCGTTCCGGTATGCCGGAACAATGTCGTCTGCATATGCCGGCCGAAACTTGGACAAAGGAGCCAAAGGGTGCCACGCTGTCGAACACCACGTGTCTCGGCGCAGCCGACGAAGGTCACTTACCACGGGTCCTACTTTCACTCGGAGAACGCGACCGAATTAAAATCGATACGAAAGTCAGCCGCCCGTTTCTCTTTTATAACAGACAACATGGCTTTGTGATCAATTAAAAATTTATCCCGCCGTATTAATAAATTTATCGCCCGGCGGGGAACACTTTGGTCGCGTATTTCCCTCGTGAATTCATGAAACTCAATGTGTGTACCTACTTTATGCATAATAAAATTATAGGATCGAAGCACGGGTAGGCGTGTACTTACGCATCGATTTTATTTCTTACGCAATCAGAATTTTTCATTGCCTCGTGCCGACGAGAATACTTTTATTTCTTTATACAGGGTGCTCCAGGAGGAAAGGTCAATATTCTGGGGGGTTGACAGCGCCGGTCATTTTAAGCAAAAATGTGCATATGAATATATGTCCCATTCTGTTTCCGAGATGGAGCTATTTCAATGTACACAGCTGAAAAATTTGTGTTAAATTTAACAGATATCACATGTCCCAAACGGTCCACGCAAATTTTTTTGTTAATTTAACATAATATGGATATGTTAAATAATCACGCTAATACGCTGATTTTAACACAAAATCAATGCAGATCTCAAAATAATTTGAAATAAAGTTTGTGTAAAGTTAGCATACGTTTAATGACAAAATGAATTTAAAGGAGGCAATTTATACATTTTACAGATGTAATAAGTCAAATTACGGTTCGATTCACAAGAGCAATATGTTAAATTAACACATGAACGTGTTAAATGTTTAACACAAAAATTTCAACCGGCATTCTTTTTAACAAGAAAACGCAAGTTTTCCAACTGTGTACAGTTGCAAAATTACTTTGCAAATACCGTTATTTTAGAAGATCGTATGACAGGACAAAATTACGTGGAATTTCTGCTAAACGCATTACCGGAACAATTAGAAGACGTTCCTTTGGCTACGCGGCGTGTTGTGGACTTTCAGCATGACGGAGCTCCTGCTCATTACACGTCACTTTCCCTAATCGGTGGATTGGTCGTGGCAGCGCCATTAATTGGCCACCAAGATCTCCAGACCTAACCCCATTAGATTTTATTGTTTATGGTGTTGAATGAAGAGCGAAGTGTACAGAAGACAGTGAATACACGGGACATTCAAGCAGCTCTATCTCGGAAACGGTGGGGAGTGGGACGTATATTCATATGAACATTTTTACTTAACTGACCGATACTATCATCTCCCAGAATATTGACCTTTCCTCCTGGGACACCCTGTATATCGGCACACACCAAGTATTACAATTGTATTCTTTTTAAATATTAACGCGACTGTTACGGCATATAATCGCCGTCGGTGGCGTTTATAAATTTATAATTGTCGCTCGGCTAGAAAACGACTTTGTTTATCGGAAATAGAAACCGTTGCCAGTTTTTACGCTTTTATTACCCGAGCTACTCACCTGAGGCTAATGGCAGTCCGGTTGTTGAATCTTAATTGATTCGCGCGCGTATCGGAGGCAAAGGGAATATTTATATTTATCAAGAGGGAAAATTGGCGCTTACTCGCCCAAACTGATTTAGCGGACGCGAAATACATTTATCCGTGGGAAAAAGAGGAGCAAACGATATTTTACTTCACGGTATCGGATATGTTATTCTAATGTCAGTTCTCGAACGAATATATTTCGCAATCACATTCCACAAACACGGGAGCTTTCCACACATTTGTCGCGAAGAAATAGAGTCGTACCGTGTATCTGGCAGACTGATTGCGCGTGACGTAGCTTTAAGCATTACGGTAACGCGATATTTTGCGTATTCCCGCGCGCGTACGCTCGCGCCGGGGATATTTTATTCATATCCCTCTCCCCCCCCCCCTCTCTCTCTCTCTCTCTCTTGCAACGCGCACGTGTTCGACGAATATTTCAGCCGTGACACAAAGGTATCCGAATTCGCGGATGTAGAAAACGTCCCGATCGCGGCGCTCATGCATGTATTCATGCACGGTCGCGCGCGCGAGTATCTTTAGAAGATGCATGCGTGGTCCGTATTCTCATGCGGTACTCGCTACTTGCAGCTACCCGTGCACGTATGTGCAGCTAGCCGATATGCGCTACGGACCTTCGCGCGTTATACCTGGCCCCTCGATGAGGCAGGTGGACGTCGCCTAGAAATTCGTTAAGGGGGACTTTAGACGCTGCTCCCGTTTATGCCCGAGCAAGTTCGTTAAGGGGGAGGGGGGTAAGTCTCCCTTTATGTCCTCGTAGCATAAGAATTGCATCGGAACGGCGCGCGTAACGACGGCGTAACGAATCAGGAAGCTATCCGAGCCATATCTCTTCATTTGGATTAGATTTGCGAGCGGCTTAACGGACGCCGGTTATAGTTTGGACGGGAGAGCGCGCATCCCCGAGATTGCTGCATTTTATATGCTCGCGCCATAATCCTCGGTTTTCTACAGTTGCGGTTTCTTCGCCCCGCAATGAGGGCAAGCGGCGTACTTGGCGGTCCTCTGAACGGCGATCTAATTCCTAACGGCCAATTTCGCTTATAGACCGTGTCGACTTCTTCCCTCGGCTCTGCCCGAACTCAATTTCGCAAATGCCGTTTGCAGAAATCGCCACGTAATGCTGCGCGACGTCGGCATCTAAGAATGCTTAAGATAATCCGATATCATTGAAGCGTTGGCGGTAAATCTTTTTTAACATGCCCCGTGTTGCTGACGATTTAGGCATATTCTTATTTATCAAACAAGGAGAACAGGTTTTCTTTTAAATCCACCAGACTGGCAAAAAGTGATTTTTGCCAGTAAAGATCACTTTGTTTTTCCAGTCTGGTTGACTTTTTAAAAAAATGTTCTCTTCGTTTAATTACCACTGGCGACAATAAGCTTCACTCAATTCGGCTCATTTATCAAATCAATCAGTTTAATCTGTAATACACATGCAATTTTGGTAAATA
>NW_011967226.1:1269308-1277720 GCF_000949405.1 Vollenhovia emeryi | reverse complement strand
ATTTACCGCAATTTTTGTTGATTTATACATTAATTTATCATACATGAATTAATTGGTGCAGAACTTTGGCAATGTGATCTTCGAAAAAACATGGAATAATCGAGAACTATAGCATACGTAAATGTCGAGAGACATTTCAAGCAACTTGCGTGCAGCTTTAAATAACTCGAAATTAATCGCGCGTATTTCAGCAAGTCGCGGACGCCTCGCATCCTCGACATTATATACGTCGGATATATTTCGCACTTTAACGTATCGCGGAAATTACGATTTGTTTTACACCCGGGGGCGAACGGCCGCGTGCGCGTGAAATCCGAATCGGCTGGCAACGGCTAGAAATGCAGACTTTTAGCATAGGCGGAAATTGACAAAAAACATTTCCTACCTTTCATCCTGTCGTTTTCAGGCGTCGGAAGCACTCGATTAAGATTTTTATTACGATGACGTGGCTCGTGTTATACGAAAATTAAAAAGGGTTTAATCGATATGGAAATATATTTCATATATACATTTATACGCAAATGCAGCAAGAAATATGAGTAGTAGGGAAAAGGGCGCCTTGGTAAAAAAAAGAACTTATTCAATTATTTATTTAATTGTTATATTATTTGCCACATTACTGCTCCATTTCCGTTACATTATTTAATAATATTTCATTCTAAAAATAAAAGAGGACTATTATAATTTTTTTTTCTAATTGCTTATGCAGTTAATTGTGTTAACTTCAATATGTTAACTTGTCGAGAACTACTTTATAAATAGCTTCGGCTTTTTGTTATTTTTTTTGACTTGCGTTATCGATCGATATCACACGTATCTTTTTGAAAACGAAGATGTTTGAGAAACAATGGAAGAGGTTGCAAACAGACAATAACTCGTGAACAAACTATCTTTTTCTTCAACGCGCGAGCTGTGGCTTCGTGTATTCCTTCGTTTCGCTCCTTGTGCTCGTATATATCTCGGTAATTTAAGAAAATCAACAATCGTTCAGTCTTCCGTACGTCGCAACGATAAATCATAAAAATCAGTCTTATCTTTTGTCTTACCTTTCTAATTGGCGGCTTCTGCCCGCGATCATTAATTATCTCATTCCATTACCGCGCTTGATTGCTCGGCTGAAATATTTTCACCTGGAGCCACATTAATTCATCATCCCCATTAAATAATAAGAATGTGGCGAAAACTGCCATTAGACCGCGTGCTCTTCAAAACCACAGTAATTTGCTGTCTGTTGTACCGTCATTTATATAGCCCGAAACATATATCTTGTTGCTATATGTAAAGTTGCCGCGTGCAAAAGACGGAAAAGTCAAAACGACCACCGTAAACGGTTATTTAGCCCTTATGAATATTAGTATAAAGAACAGAGCGAATATAAAAATTATATTACACGATGAACATGTAAAAGTCCTTCGAACAAACAGGTGATAAATAATTGTGCGTTTGAATGTGGCTCGGGAATTAATTTCGGGATACGCGAGTTTACCCTGACGATAAAAATCCCGACGAACAATTGCGTTTTTACTCCGGCTAGATTGTCATTGTTTACTCGTGTGCTCTTGTCGCCGATTTAGCGATAAATTGCGACTGTTCGCGGCCATTGTCCGATTCTATCGGGCGTGCACAAATAAACCAACACGCGAAGAGAACTACGTTGACAGATTGCCGATTAATTACATCGTTCAAGGGTGAATCCGCCTTCTTTCCGCACCCCATTCCGGCTCACCCTTCGCGTACTGCCACGGTGGCAGCAAGTCGATAAACACACCCGCTACTCGCGTGCATTCGGCGATGGATTAATGACCGCTGCAACGGCTGCGCCGCTTATAAATCATGCTTGCGCGCCGTCTGCGACGAATCGGTAGAATTCGGTGAACGTGGTAAAGAAGTCCCCTCGAAAGTTACATCAAAGAGATCGACTCTATTCTTAATAATTAACGTTGATTTTATGATCCTCCCCCCGTAAGGTATTTTGCATCTAATTATCGGCCCTTTATATCCGGAGCTTATCGGTTTCCGATTGCGCCGATATAAAAACATGATTACAATTTGAAATTTTATTACGTAGAAAAAGGCAAGTTTAATCATGCGGCGTAAAACACTCAAGTTGCGCCGTAATATAATTTAACGGGCTTATCCGCAATTAATAATTTGTACTCTTACCGAAAAACTTGTATCTACTGCTACCTTACATAATTTTGAACGCAAGAATTACAACGTGGATACCACTCGCTGGACGTAATTAATAAGGTCCCGTTTTCTCCGAAAAGTTTTGGCGCAACGTTTTCAAACGTTTGTTGAATTTTTTCACCAACCGCTCATGTACGAGACGAATATTTCTTATGTAATCTCGGCGAGCCTTTGTTACGACGGTGTACGGTATGCGCGTCGTGCCAATTAAGCTTCGCGGGAATCAAAGTAAACAATTGTACCGAGCACCGCTACGTTTGCAGTGCTCCGGCATAATTAATACACCTGCGCTCGGCGGAACACGTCGTTGTTCGCGGATGACGAGTGCATTCGTCTTTGAATGAAGTCTGAGCAAAGTGTTCATATTTCTCATAACGCTGGAATCATTTGTGCCAGACGCTATATATATATATATAATGAGCGGTTTCCTTTAATATTTCATTCAGCGTGACACGTGCGCAATATGAATCCCCAGAAGTTTCATCTAGACGGTGCGTCTTAAATTACTTCCAATTGTTTGACCTACACGTACACGTCGGGACGAATAACGTTTTAAATTAGTCGCGTTGAATAATGAAACAGTTATAATGGGCGTTCTATTTCTCTTCGCTTCGCTACTCGTTATTTCATTTCTGGCGGACATTCGGAGCCTAAAGAAGTTTTCGCGGGGCGTATAGCATAGTATTGAGATATTTTTAAAGCGCCGCCCTGCCCCAGCGTCAATTAGAGATGCAGAGACGTGGCGTTGTAAAACTATACAATTAAGGCGAAAAGCAATATGCTGTTGCCGGGGGGGAAAAAGAAGAGCGGTGTTTAAACGATTCACAAGTTTCCGTGCGAGCGGCAGGAAACTGGAATTCGTTACGTGTCCGAAAAGCATTCTGTCGACCGCGCGTGTCCGGGAAAGGGCCATCCTATTATGCGCGCACACTACAATTTACCGCGTCTATTCGCCAGGCCTGCAGGGAAAGAGCCCCCTTGACTGCGGCGTCCGGGACGACCGTGTGTCTCCGACTTCCGTGGAAGATCGCGTCTCGCTTCGACGAGCCGCCTATATACGGCACGTGGTCCCTTTAAAGATCTTATCTCGCGCCGTGGATGGATAAAAATAAGGATGTCGTCCTTCCTAGAGTCAAAGTGCATTATCGTTCGTTTCCGCACCATGGTTGCTCCGAGAGGAAAGCCTGGGGCCGCCGCTTTCGAGAGAGCCACTGACGCGTTGTCGTTCAACCGCGACCTCTCGACGTGGAAACTTCCGTCCCGACGACCCGTATCGAGCGGACTCCCCGGGCTCTTTTGAGCGACTCTCGCGCGCGCGAGAGAGGCATAGGCCGTGCGCGGCGCAAAATTCGCGCGTCTTTCCTCTAACGCCGACGTCAAGCGGGAATTTATTGCACCCGCCGAGAGAAGAGAGTCCCCGGGACTTTCTTTCGATTCGAGGAGCCACCGCCGGATCCTCGGTGCGACCGATTCGCGCGGTGAAAAATAGATCGCCCCCGCGTCTCTTGTTGGAAGTTAAAAAGGCGCTGCTCTCGGCGCCTCGGTTTTTGCTCGGCGTCCCGCCCCGGGCGCTTTTCATTTGGTTGTATATTTCAATGTGTCTTTGTAATGTCTCTAATACCGTTCTGCCAGACGTTCATTTGTCGCATGGCCACGTTCGGCTGCGACGGCATAATTTCCTATTACTCACCGGGGAAAAAGTTGTCGACGCGACTCGACGGATTATCACGAATGGCCGTTTGTTTCGCGTCCCAGACACGCGCGTACATTTCATATTTTTAGCAGACGATGGTACAAATTGGACGAAAAATTTATACATTTTTTTTTACGTCATACGTCACTTTCGATCGCAGTATTTCTATTTATTTATCAATCTTTCTTTCCCGTCCACGCGAGCGAGGCGGTTCCTATAGTCTCGCGTTCTTTTCGCCTCAAATCCGCAGTTGCCTTGTTTTTTTTATTACGGCTTTTCGGACTCAAGGACGTGGCGCAACAGGATTTAATGTCGAGTATTACTTTAATAATACCTAGTCATCACGAATTTTATTGCGATGTAAAAATTGTGCCAAGTATACGCGTCGGTGCCGTGCGTTAGGAGAGAACCCCGCCTTCCATTATAACATCCGGCGCGCACAATGCGCCTGCTTTTAACGTGAAGAAACGACGACAAACGTAAGGTGACAGGTATAACATGCGCTAACATGCAGCACTTAAACTACCTGCCTCGTTCGAGCGCGGCGGGTTCAATCGACCGCGTTGCGTACTCGACTCAAGTCAAATGCATCATCTCACGCCCACGCGAACCCTCGACACGTGCGACAGGAATACGTCTCCCCCGCCCTTCCAACCCCGTCGCCTGTCCCCCGTTTTCGCCTCGTCCCTCGAGAGGACACAAAAATCCATTGTGTTCCTAACGAGCGCTATTTCTCGTCAACCGTCCATGGTACCGTGAAATTTACCAGATTAACGCCGTTCGCCGGCAAAAATGAATTTTTTAATGCGCGACCCGGACGCATCTCACCCCGCCGGTGTTTGCGACGCGCGCGCAATCCTCCCGCCGTGAAATGCGTAAAACCCTCGGCGTAAAATGTAAATGTGGCTGTAAGCTGGCGCGAAAGAAAGAAAGGCGACGGGTCGCGTGGAAATTTTCCGGCTGGTAATAATTGGTAATAAAGGGGATTAGTGGCAAATATCGTAAACCCGGAAAGAGATAGGCTCATCGAGCTGAATGGGATCGGAGTTACGGTTATGGAAATGCATTAAATGCATTTCTCCTTCGTTGTTTTGAATATGCATGTCGTGTTGAACGTGCCCGTAACGTGTCACATTACTGTATTAGATTGCGCGCCAATTTATTTCGCGACACGTACCGACCCGATTATTTAGCCTTTTTTATTCTCGCGATTACATAATAGCGCGAGTAACAGATTCGTTGGAAATAAAGGAATTTCAATTACGGATTCAATGGAATTAACGAGGAGAGATATACAGTATCTGGGAAATCGCACACGCTCTCCTAATTACAGTTGCAAGTTTAAAAAGAGGGCGGGTCGTTGTCGATACTCGAACATTAATATTTCCAGTTTTAAGCTTGTCGAAAACTCAAAAGGTTTCGCTGAATCTACTTTTAAGAGAGTGCGAACGTGTAGTATCGTGTTAATTTAACGCCGGCGTTTCTTTATTCCACGTACGTGTAAATATCGATGCGGGGGTTTATAACTTATTAACTAATCGAAGGGTGCATTAAGATCTACAGATTTCTCAACTGAAAACATGTTATCGTTCGTTGATCTTAAGCGTTGTATGTAAATCACACGCGCAGACAAAATTTCCGAATCCAATGCTATTACATTTCAATTTATCATAAAATAGGATCGATATAGCGCCAATCACATTTATTATACAGAGAGGAATATTTTAATCTTGAATGAAAAGTTCTAAATCTAGAATAAAACGACAGTATGTATCGTCTTTTGTCGAATATCGCAAACTTCGTGCGTTGTAAGATGGAGGGAAAATTTATTCTAAATGCAAGAATATATAAAGTTACTCTTGTCTCAGTATAGTAAGTCAATCTTTTTTACTTTGACAGAGGAGAGTAAGAATTATTGATTTTATTTTGATACTGTCTTATTTTATACTAAATGTGGTGAGAAATATAAGTGCGTCAAGAATATTTCTTGTCTCGGTAACCGAAATCCTTTCTGAGGGTGCATCACGGTCCACGGCGCGTGGAATTTCGTGTACGATAGGTTAGTATATAATTTCTGACGATACTTTTTACGTTAATCTTATCTGCTCGCGTGCTCCTTATACGACAATATAAGCTGCGGACATTAGGCGACTTCGCGTGCGGCGATTCATTTTCTTGCACGCATCCTGACGTGATACGCCGTACCTCGCCTTCGGCGTGCGTGCGTTCCGGATTATGGATCGGCGCGGCTCGAAGCGCTCTCAGGAATCTCGAGTTATTTTATGAGCCTTTAAGATCGCGAGGGCTTTTTTTTCCCCACTTATGAGATTAAAAAGCCGTCCACGCGCGCGGACGCACAGACGCAGAACGACGGGTAGCTCAGGGAAATTGAATTTGTCCACCTTATCTTCAACGTGTCATAAATTTTAATTTCCTGATATATATGCATATTTCTTGATACATATGTAGAAAGCACTTTCAATTAGCGCGGTGACGTGCATCGCCATTGTCTTTTTAATTGCAAACGGTAAGAAATTACGTCTACTACTGCGTCCAGTCTTACACCCAGAAAATAATTTGTGCGAAATCAAACAAAGTTTCTTTCAATTTTGACCTTACTAGACTTTTATTTAATTTCAAAGAAATTATTTCCTTATCTTAGCCAAAATTTTATTTGTTAGAGACAGGAATTTCTAAGAGAACTCATATCTATTTCTTCAAATCTAGCAAGTCTTTTAGCAGAAGTAAATATAAATTTAGTAGGTTCAAGGAAATATAATTTCAACGTATTCTCATTTGTTTAACCTAACTAAATCCTTTTTCCGGGTGTACGCTTAATTTACCATTCACAGAGAAGATAATTCTATCTAAGAATATACACGTTGAATATACATATATCTGTATCTATTCAAATATAGAATATACATATACGTATATCTATAATTCAAATTATTAGACATTTTTATTCCATCGAGGCTAACAATTAGAGTGCTGCGTGCGGCCAGAAGATAGCTTGCAAGAAAGCTCAGTTTTTTCCCCGCAATTACATAAAACAGTTACGATATCAATTAATTTATACGTGAGAATAAAAGTCGCGTAATATTAGAAAGGAAACAGATGTATTAATAAAGGACACTATGCCTACGATAGTTTAAAACTTACGGTTAACATAAATACAATTCCGCGCCGCCACGAACATGGTTAACAGCATAGACATAATATATCTATAGAATTTCTGTTTACGAGACAAAATATATTATCAACGATGAATATTTCTCGGTCCTATTTAGATATAAATCAAATTGAAATTTAAACGTCCATTGAATTAGGACCTAGACAAGGTGGTGGCCATTAAATAGCTTAGTGAATCCATATACCGTATTTTTCCTACTCTGTACTGTGCGCCGTTACTATCGGACATATAACACAGATTTTCCCCTCGGTAGGATCATTCTCGTCAGTGAATTCACATGTTCTAAAAATCGCAGAGCGATTTTTACAAGTTATTTTAATTTTACTAATTAATAAAAATATATTATGTCTATGCTGGCGTCAAATGATTCTTAATGTTAGACATAATATATATAGACTGAGCATTTACCTTTATTTGAGTAATGGGGGTAGAGGTTCACGTAGAAAAGGACAAACTCTGTTCTGTGCTATTTCGTTCTCTCTTGTTCACGTGCAAACGAGAGTGAACCGATAGAGAAATCTCATTTTTCTACGATCGTAGAATCGTAGAAGAGTGAGATGGCCTATGTTTCTCTCTCACTCGCAGGAATTTGATGAACTCTCTTATGGCCAGTCTCTGATTACAGGGCCTCTAGTTAACAGTAATGTCTATCGGTTCGCAACTCTGCGATGTATGTTTCGAAAAAAGCGTATGATATCCTCGTACATATTCCGTATACCTTTTCCATTGGCTCTATTGATCTGTATTGCGAGAGACACCTTTATTTCCAACTGGTTTGCTATTCATATTCCTATAAAGTTACATGGGGTCGTGAAATAAATATATCATATTTGATACAAAATAACGGTACGCACGAGAAATCGTATAAAAAAAAGGGCGATGAGCGCTGTAGGGCATTATTATGTAACTGTCTTGCGGGATATGTCCGATCGAATAATTCGCTATTGTATAGCTCGCAATCGCAGTTGTACGGAAAACAGATAATTTTCTGGGAGACAGTTTCGACAAATTTTTTAAGAAATTGTTGGCAAATTTTGCGCCGCGTCTACCTACATGCCGTAGCGAGAGCGGATAAGAAAAGAGAACGGATTTGTTGTAGATTTGCAGTTTTCGCTTTGAAAGCAAGCACGAGGTATAACGCGAGGTACCGAGCCGTCAAAAAGGATGAAAGTCCGTCGAAAGAGGGCGGTTTTCTCCGACATTTGTTCCAGCGAATACATATATACGATTCCGTCCCCTTGCTCGTCGTATATCCTGAAGCCAGGGACGCCATTAGTGTACATCAAGGGATCGACTTATTCTCTCTCTCCTCTCTCTCTCTCTCTCTCTCTCTCTC
>NW_011967226.1:1252945-1260198 GCF_000949405.1 Vollenhovia emeryi | reverse complement strand
CCCTCTCTCTCTCTCTCTCTCTCGCTCTCGCGTATCGTGCGCACACGGCAATACGATCAAATCAAGCGCAATCTCCAAATCTGCTAGAGCACTGCCCCAGAGTGCCTATTCGGAGTTAGAGGCCGACGGAACGCGGCTTCGTGCTTATCGCCGATGGAACACGTGGAGTAAAATCCACTGCGTCGCACCGCACGCGCGGGGCAACCTCGTCGGGGTTGCGGAAGAGGGTCGTCGGGGGCCAGGCAGGGGGATCGGTCGACGGGCTCTCTCTCCCGGCGCAAAGCCTCCAATCGATACAGCTTCCCTCCTCACCGCCGGCTCGTCTTCCCCATGTCGGGGATGCGTCGCGGAGAGAATGAAAGAGAGAGGGTGAGAGAGGGAGGGAGGGAGGGAGGGAGCGGGAAAAAGAGAGAGGCCAGAAAAAAGAGAAAAAGAGAGGAAAGAGAGCGAGAAAGAAAGAGACGGATCTACCTGTTAGACTCGTCGATCGCATCGAAAACCAATACCGGATACGCGCGCGCGAGACTCGTATTCGCAACGTCGTCGTCGTCATCGCCATCGTCGCCGTCGTCGTCGTCGCCGTCGTCGTCGTCGTCGTCGTCGTCGTCGTCGTCGTCGCCGTCGTCGTCGTCGCCGTCGTCGTCGTCGCCGTCGTCGTCGTCGTCGTCGTCGTCGTCGTCGTCGTCGTCGTCGTCGTCGTCGTTGCTATCGCCAGCGGCGTCGTGCAACGTCCCTACGCTGCTGCGGCCTCCGCAGCGGCTTTGTAATTACCGTGCCCCTATCGGCCGAAGGAATCATCCGCACATCGGGAGACGTGTATGCGTATGGCGGCGACTGCGAGAGAAAGCGTGAATGGACTCCGGTAATGGCCGGAAAGTAATTTGCGACTTTTGTGCGCATTGAAATTTCGCGCTTTTCTCTTCCTCTATGTATTTCGTTCTTTTTTTATTTTATTTCGCGCCGGCCATCGACGCCCGTTGGAAAATGCCGAGGCGATTATTGCCACCGCATGAATATCTCTCCCCTTCGCTTTTCCATTCTGAAAAATGCGTACTTTTTTTCATTTCGTTTCATTTAAAGCAAAAATCAAACGTTTTGATTAACGGTAATTCGCCGATTTTACGCGATAAATTCGCTCTTTCCTATCGGGCGTATATTCATGATTCAGCAGGTAAAATTATGCACGAATACGCCCCGTGACAAAAACGGTTGTGCCGACCAATGTAACATCTTGAGTAATAAATATGACGGCTGTTTTTGGAGAGTGTTAGTCGAACGCTTTCTCATTTACATACATATATGTACAGTGTAGAACTTTAATTAATTAAATGCATTCGAAAGAACGGCCGTTACATGGGGAAACTATTTTATGTGAAAGTGTTCAACTTCGTTGGTTTACCTCTCATTCTGTAACTTCTAAAACTAATTAAGTTAGGGTGGGTCAGTTTAGAACTCTCTTTATAAAGCGCGCAACTTTTCCGACCATGTCTAACTTAACTTATCTCTAATCAAATTGCGGTTTCAGCTGATGTAAAAATAGTAGCAATATAGCGCACATTTACCACATTTTGTATACACTGTTTTCATCTCGGTTTCTCTAGCAATTTTCCTCTTATTGTTAGTCTAATCATCTCTCACGTTAAAATGTGTACGAATTGAACTATAGAGATCTCACGTTTACCACATTTAACACAATTTTATCCAATTAAACTGCCCTTTTATAAAAAATATTGCTTTTTAGTTTAAAAAAGAAGCACTTATAAATAGATTCAAGCGAGAAATTTTTTGCCTACATTTTAATACATCTTTGCTTAGTTCACCGATGCGTTATCCACTCGCAACACCTTGAAAAGCAATTTTAAAGCTTAAACACGTTTTGCGGATTAACCTCGTATGTATTCCGATTGCTGCCAACGGCTGCACCGGCTACGTGCCAAGGAATAACGGCGGAACTACCACCTGTCAGTCAAACGTTGCGACAGTTGGACCGAAGCGATTAGCGCCGCAGTAGGTGCACGTTCGATATCGGTAATTGTGCAGAGCGCGCTATGCCCACCGTGTGGGCGAGACAGCAGCAGTCGCACGGATTTTATGTTTTCGTTAATCGTTCCGCAGTCTCGCGCGCGCGCTCTCTCTCCCGGAGATCCATCGCGTTCATTAACAATCCGTAACGACGGGTTAATTTAACGGACGGCGTCCGTAATCCCGCCGGCGGCGGGCCGGTGCCGGTGCGCACGCGATTCGTTAAAAGCGCGATATTTCACAAAGTCATCCGGACGCTCTATATCATCGGATATATGCATGCATAAGGAATTAAAGAGCAAAAGTTCCTCCAATTAATTACGAGCTACGATCTCCGGGCGTAAGGTGTTTACCCCGAAATCCGCGTAGGAAAAAGCCGACGTTTATCCAACCCACGCTGTAAAATAATGACAATGGACAAGTATTTTTATTAAATCACATAATAGAAAGGCATATAGCGGACACGTTGGATCTTTGTGTACTGAGAAAAGCGTCTTTGAAAATTTATTTGTGTTCACTGAGATAAACATTATACTTGTATACGCCACAAATAATGTTTATTTCAATGAAATAAACATTATATGCCACAAATAAATTTTCAAAGATTTTTTTTTCTCAGTGTGCTTGATAGTACTTTTGCCCGTTACATCTTTATTCAACATAGCAACTGCGCGCCGACTAACATATCGGTCTTGAAACACAGTATTAAGCCAAAGTCGAAATATTTTTGTCATAGTCACTCAAAGAAGCGTACTCTTTTTTTTATCTCGAACGATGACTAAAAGCGTCGCTGTACGTCGAGAAAGCAGGTGTGAATTTATGGATCAGTGATAATCAAGAGACTCGAGTGAACTCTCGCATTTAATATCCGAACGCAGCACAAGAAGATTGGAGATAAAAGTTGCCATTATTTTTAGCGATGTTTGACATTTCTGCAACAATTAAGTATTAGTTAACGTCACAATGTTAACATTGGAGCACAATAATCTCGATCGTTTCTTGAATTAGATCTTTATAATTGATATTTTATATTGATGATACAAAGTATACAATTGTTTAGATATTATTTCCAATAATAAACACTGAAAAAAAATTTTCGCTACCGTAGCTAATCACGGTTTGCTAAAAATATTTTCCTGCCACAACTATAAATTTCTAAAGCGCAGCAAACGGTTTGCTGCACCTAATACAATAGGCACAGCAGCAAAATATTTAGCTATCCATATTTTACAACTAAAATTTAGTTGCCACGTGCAGTTTTTAACTACGGTAGCTACATTTTTCTTTCCGTGATTAATCAACATACTGATGCGACCATTAAATATTATTAATGTGCGCATTGTATACTCTTTTATTAATCTTACGAACTGTTGCAAAGTTCTGGGGTGATTTTCGAAGAAAGAAAAGTTAATCAGTAAATGGATTTAAAATGGCATTTAATAGCAGAAGGATGGAACATTTGAAACGATGCGCATTAAGCTAAGGTCCAGTTGATCTTCTGAAACACTGGAACGCTTTATAAACGTACCGCTAGAATTCGTTTGATCAGAAAGTCCGAAAGCGTTCAGCAGCGCGTTTAAATACCCCGTCTAGCACTCGACGAGCGGGCCGCGCGGGCCGTACGCGCGCCGCGCGCATCTGTGCCATTTGTGTGAGGCATTTGTACGTGTCACACGGCGGCTGTGCACATCATGGAATTAGGGCTATGTTACGCGTGACTGACGTGACTGTCAAACGTAGCGACAACGGGATTATAACCATTAGCGTCACGTATTTCGCCGACGCTGATAATTGCGCTACGCGGCGCGCAAAATTATCGCCACGCGGCTTTGATGCTCTGCCTCAAATCGTTCAATAGATGCACTCGAATCTGCATACGTGCACGAATCGTCGCGCTCACTGTTGCGTGCGGGCGGGTGCGACTGAGGGGTTCGATCCGAGGAAGCGATAAGCTCATTTCGCTAAACTTTAGCAGGGAAAGTAACGTACATTTTATTGTTTTATTGTTTCAAGCATCGTAGGGAATGCATTTCTTAATACAATTCTCAGTTTTCGCTGGGTCTCATCTTATATGTTATATAAAAATCTAAACTTTATACCGAGGGGGAAACCGCTGAGGGCATTGATACAGATTTGCGATATTATTGGGCATTAGTAGGCATTTTTTGGCCATTAGTTTGGGCATTAGGCCTTGCTGGGGTATTATAAAGATAAAATAAGATAAAATAAAATAGTAAGATAAAGTACCTTATATATTATATAAAAATATAAACTTTATACCGAGGGGGAAACCGCTGAGGGCATTGATACAGATTTGCGGCATTACTGGGCATTACTAGGCTATTTTGGGGCATTTTTTGGCCATTAGTTTGGGCATTAGGCCTTGCTGGGGTATTATAAAGGTAAAACAAGATAAATAGGATAAAATAAGATAATAAGATAAAGTAATGCCCACTGGGCATTAGTGGGCATTGGTGTACAAGATTTTGGTCAGCAGTTTTCCCCTCGTTTTATACTTATTCTTATCTCTGCAAATAAAGAATGGAGTTTCGTTATTTATAATCGGAAGCTTTATTACCGGATACATTGTTTTACGAGAGAGCTGCAGCGGAAGAAATACTGTTTCCAAGACATTGAAGCTTATAATTATGCAATGTAGAAAAATTGCTAAACGACGCAAGCTGGCAAATTCCATTTAAAGAAACTTATTGCGAAAAATATTATCTCAGCCGGGGTTATTTTAATAAATTTCCTCAATTAGAATTTGTCAGCTTGCGTCGTCTAGCAATTTTTCTACATTGGTTAGTCATGTGCCGGCGTCAAGTAATTCTTTATGTTATAATTATTCTTTGCCGAATCTTTGGTCACCGGTTACGAACAATTGCGAGAACATGTGCCGATATTTATAAAGGCCTGTAATTCGATCAATTACATTTTATAATGTAATTTCCGCAGCGTCCCATTTTCAGGTATAAAACCGCTTAAATATTTTCTAGCTTAATAAACAACGGGGTCGACCGCGATATCGACGCACGGCGGGAGAAAATGCATGGCAGAATAAATTCGTAAGCACGCGGGGCACACAATTTCTTGTGTCGGGAATTCCTTCCGCGGAGTGTACTGAAAGATTCAACCGGCGGAATAATTCGTCCGAGACGACCGCGCAGCGATCTCGTTAGCGCATTAAATTCTTTCGCAAACACATGCGCAACACCAGGGAAATATTTATGGGTGGTCTATAGATTATCGGGTTATCCCCTAGATCTGAACAGTCGCGGTCGGCGCCGCGGGCAAACAGTTTACCGTGCGCCTCGCTATTTTTACCCCCGAAACCGCGCGGTGCGACACATTAAACGGAATCGCCAATGGCCTCGCCGCGGCGCGGCGCGGCGTGGCGGCGTTTAGCGTTTACCGACACCGCGCGCTTGTAATTCCGCACGTTTGTTTACGGTCGAGATTTTGTTTACAATCGTACTAACGAGATCCAGAATGAAAGGGCCGATTCCCCGGCGGTGTGATGGCGGTGAATCGCGTTTTGCGCGCGCGAGATGCTCTAAGCGTTTCCGTCCGAAAATCCCCGCTGGGCTTTATTGGAGTGCGCGGTGATATTTAAACGACGAACACTAGCGTACACGCGCCAGTGTGCTACCCCGGCGAATATTTGTAGGTTACTCCTCGCGCTATTTGCACGCTCGCGCGTATCCGGACGAGGATAGAGGAGAGAGTCCCGGGTAGAGATGTGACGAGGGCCCCTAGGGTAAGAGCGACAAGGCGGTTCTCGCTCCTCTTGGATAGGAAAGCCACGAGTCCAGGGGATCGTAAATATTGCCCATCGACACGCTGACGCGATCGGTTTACGGCACATCCCGTATACAGCTTGACGGTGTTCTATTTATTTTATTCAACGGACAACCGCGCCCGTACGGATTGCTTTTGCGCACGGCTCGCGAGAGATGGTATGAATTACAGCGACAAAGAAGGCGCCTGCGTTGCCGCTAAAATCCAATCGGCACAGATTGCGAAATACGCGTGCAAAAACATCGGAGCGTGATATACATACCCGCACACGTACGTATATGTACGTGTGCATGTGTGTACAACGCGGTGGATTCGCCACACCAGTGTGTGCAAATATTTCTTAGCCGCGTTTCATGCTACGCGCTCACTTCACAGATATTCGTCAAGCTAATATGACCCTCACTTTGTGTAGAGCGTAGATGAAATAACGAATGACGAAATAACGTTGCTTTTATTGTATATAGGAGCACTGTGAGATTCGTCAGAAAAGTCGATATAAATGCTGCATATCTGCGTTTGTCGAATATCTTGACAGAGTGTTATGAATTTATGAGAACATACTTTTTATCCGAATAAAAATTACTACGCGTACGAGATAGGTATGGCGTTTTCTTTTAAGTAAAATATTTGGATTGCTTTCCGCGAATAATAAGTGTTGCAGATACAATATTTTAATAATTCTTCATTTTTTTAATTGAATCGTGCAAGTTGAATCGTCAATTGTTATCATGTCTTACAAACTTTTCTCTTATTTTCCAGCTTAATTCTTGCCGTATCACAAGTAGAGTAATGTAGTTTCCAACTTATGGTTTTATTGGAAAAATATATTGAGTTTTAGGATATAATAACACAGACGTTCTGTTCACAAAGTTCCGTTAAAACCGCGCGAAAATAATATCCTGCGGCGTAAGCGAGTAATTTAAGTAAAACAACATCACTTTTCCAATAGTTACACGCTCGATTATTCCCAAGCAAGTGAGTATTTTAATAAAGTTTGAATTTTCGAATGCACTTGATTGTAGCCGATGGGATATTACGTCAAATTGATAATGACCGGGAGTTGTTAAACAGATTAATGAGCAGTAGTTTAATAAGTAATTGCGTCGAATCGTCTGTAACGAGAAACTAGAGGGAAGCTCGTGTACTTGAGGTACAGGTCATTTTTTCATTATTACAATAATAAAATTATATTATCTTAGATAACGATAAAAAGGACCGTAGTTGGTTGTTTCAAATACAATATAGTATTTTCATTTTAGGTACACGGAGAGAAGTTTTCCTTAAAATTGATGTGATCCTGAAAATCATGTAATCGTGGGATTTCAAAGAATTTTATGAGAATTTTTTGAAATTTTACCATACATTTTACTAGTAAAATGTATACCGATTGTGAGTATAATCCTTAGTAGAATGTATGGTGAAATTAAAAAAAA
>NW_011967226.1:1192220-1251212 GCF_000949405.1 Vollenhovia emeryi | reverse complement strand
CCTCTCATAGTTGTTTCAAACGCCACGTTGTCCTACAATTACATGATTTTCAGGATGAATTTTGAGAGAAAATTCTCTTCGTGTATCACACAATTCTAGTTATCATTGACTACCATCGATTGGCAGTGTGCTCGACTAAGTGTGGTTGACAATGCGCGTTTCCGCGTATAATTTTCGGCGACACTGCGCGTTTCCAGAGGGATCTGTCGGGCCAATTATCGTAAGATATATCGCGCGGAATCACGCACAAAAGTCGGCGATTTAACGCGCTAGCGTCTTCGGGTGGGCACGTATAACTCCGCGATCCTCGCAAGTTTTTGCGACGAGTTTCTTCCGTATTATGCGCACTCGCGCAAAAACCGTCGAGATCCTTTCAATGTGGCGCGTGTGCGTGCACGCGTGTATGCGCGCGTGTGCGCGCTCCGTTGCTAACTCTGTTTGCCGAGCTGTGCTCCACGTCGTCGCGCGGATCTCATTAACGTGCGACGTGCACACGCACGACTGCGGACCGAATATGGATGCGAGGAGCAAGAACGCGAGCAAACACCGACGGGGTTAATAAATACGAGTAGAACGATCCGCTACTGTTGTTTGAAAAAATTGCGTGACATTGATCACCAATTCGTGTACATTATTATATGTATATTGTGCTTTCATATGAAAATAACATTTTCTTTTGTGGCGCATTCTTATTGAATTGTAAGTAAAAGGAAGAGTCTTATTTATGTTATCTAATTAAATCGTTTTTCGTATGACAGTCTACGTGAATTATGCAAGGAGCGAGTATAATTGTGCAAGAAAAAAATTTATTAGGTTATTTACTAAGAAATTATTTATTTATTACTGTTGTAATATTATACAAAATTAGTGTTACCAAATGCATATTAGTATTGCAGAAAGAACTTATTTTGTACATATGTTAATAAGTTCAACATTTTTGTATACAGATTTTTGTCTGGTTACATAAAATATACGGACACATATAATTTTATTTAATAGCTCTTAACGGAGAAGATTTGGTGAAAAATTTAAAATTATAAAAATTATTAAGTTATTTCGAGAAATTATGCAAATGATAAGAGTAAAGTTACAACTCGTGTAGCATTTTCATATAAATAACTTTTCAAGCAATAAAACTAAATTATGCTGCATAAATTTGGGACAAGCAATTTGATAGAGGAGAAAACAAAATATTAATAACATGTGATACACTTAGAAAAATTAATAATTTAAAATACGCTATCTTTGAAGGCAATGCAATTTTCAGAACTTTAATCGAATTTGTAAATTTGGTAGTCTTTCCTCGCTTCCTCTCTCGTGTATCATAGTACATAATATTATTTTAGAATATTCATATGTATGCAAAATAATTTTACTACTAGGAGACTTTGGCAGACGACACGTGAGGTAAACTTGAATAAATAACTTTATATAGATATAATCTTCTTTTCAATTTTGTTACTGAATGACAACAAAGCTGTATGGAATCACTTTTATTTTTGATTTTAACAGCCGGAGAGAGAGATAAAGCGTAACAATATCGATCCAATTAAATAAATTGACAGATGTCCCATTATTTATTCTCAACTGGTTATTTGCTTTCACCGAGTGCTGAATTATTTAGTTAAATTTAAAATAAATCAGTATTTATTCAAATTTACATATAGTTGACATTTAGGTGGATTAATTTATCCGTTATACGAAAGAGAGATATGGCTTAACTTAATTTAAGAGAGGTTGGAGCGTATCGTGAAATATCTCGTGATATTTTTCTTATCAAGACCACAAGCGTATGAATCCTTGCGGACTCGTTAGTGCGCGATTTAGGTCAGTCCCTGTAGGATCGATGGCGTGATTTCGTGTATTTCAGTCCGGGCAGACAGTGCTCTGATTAATCCCTTCGCACACGATCGCGCAATCTCCCGATCTCGTTACCGATTGCTCTGTCGTGGCGCATACCGTTAAACTCGGAGTCCGAATTAAGATTCAAGAAGGCTTGCCTCCTTGATTCGTCCTTAGATTCTCTTTCTCCCCCGAGAGACGCCGTTTAAATCGGAATTCACGTTCCGCTTAAATTCATGAATGCGAGCGGGCCTCCGGCGCGATTATGCCCGGCGAAACTCGTCGCGCGATCGCGTCGTTGAATCACTACGAGTACGCAACGCGGACAAAGCGACGTCGGGAGTTCAACGACGAAGGTTCAACAGGTAAGAATACCCGAACGCATACCTGAGTCCGCACGTTCCGGTTCCCAAGCGACTCAGAGAGCGACAATGGCGTACCTACGACGGGGGTGCTTTACGATCGGCACAGGTACTATGTCTACGGAACGAAAGCGGGGCAGCGACGGTGATAAAAGGAAAGAAAAGAGACACGGGCCCAAAAAGGGAAGGGAAAAAGAGGAAGGGTAAATCAGGACGGGACAGGTTCTTCCCCTCCTCCCCCCCACGGCCCGGACCGAACGACATTTGATATCCACGTGAATTGTTATGTAATTTATTTCTCGCGGATGTTTCGAGGGCGAATGCGTGGCCGCATGTCAAAAAAGTATAAAGTTACGCTCGCTATACGGCATTTATCAAAGACTTGAAATTATCGTATCTTTGATTATATATTTTTTAGTTTTTTGTTGGCATCGGTGTATTTGTATTTGTATCCGATGTCTCAACGTCTCAATATTTGTCGATAAAAAAAGGACAATACACATTGCAAGTAATTTGAATGCGTTTAGCTAGATTGCAGAGTTTAGAAATGACGGATTTTCAAATATAGATCTTATAGATACAGTGTCGATGCTAAGAAAAAAGTAAAAGATCGTATAATTGTTCATGCTTGGTCCATTTGGTAATTTAGAATCTGGGTAGAATGGCTAGCTTTTGTCTTGAAGTGACGCACAACAGCTGTCTTGTCTCTTAAAGAGTACAAGACAGCCTGTCTGCTTAGGCTCTTAATTTTACCAATTCAATCTCCCACGTACGCAATTGTAATTAACGATTTCAAAGTTGCGACTTGTCATTGAATACTTTTGTTCCTCGTACTTATTCAATTTAGGGCATTTTCTAGCAAACATAGCGGTATTTCTATTTAGGAAATATATTTCATGACAAGAGGATTGGCGAAACCCTACCAAGGTTTCTACCTTTCCTCTCGAGTTTAAGGACGTTGCCTGCCTTTTTCCCCAGTGCGGCATTCCATGCCCTGAATTTAAGATGGGCAGCGGATGGCGGGGCCAAGAAGGTTAACGCGATTTGTAGTCCTGCTTGTATCTATGGAATTTTAGGGCTTCGTAGATTTCTACGCGGGGAATTGCGGGGAGGAAGTAAAACTCATTTAACGATGTTGCCGAAGAGCGCTTTTATTTATTTTTGCCCGAGGTGTTTTACGTGCCTAGTGTAACTGGTGGGCGTTCAGCCACTGTAATCTCTTAACAATTAAATACAGAGCACTTAATTCAATACAGAGCATTTAATTCAACGCGCAATACAGTTGGATTCGGCTAGTTATAATAACGACTATATATTTGATTCAAATAATTATATAATTAATTACATTTCGCAATTAGAACGTCAATTTCGAGAATTGGCCGAGGTATTAAATATATACGCTTTATCGCAGTTCAGATCCTAACGTTTCGCAGAAATTACTGTATATTTTGGGACAGCGCCTAAGTTGGCAGCTCATTTGTTGCTGCAAAGTTTTTGGCAATTTCGGGTTTCGAATACCTCTACTTTGTACTCGTCGTCACATGAATCACATCCTCTATCTCTCGCAGTTCGTATTCAAATTCCGACTCTTCCGCGTACCGTTTCCTGTTCTGTATTTCGATTCTTGGCCGATTCTCAAGACCGAAATCCGCTTCGTCTAAATCAGACGTAACATATTTCTTGAGCGAAAACAAGCTGCCACTTTGTTCAGAGAGAGAACTGTTTCTGCGCCGGCTTTAATAATCCGTGGTAACCTAAGGCATAAGGCTCGGATGTCTGAATTAGGGACGCGTATTATTTTTACGTTCGTAAACGACAGGCGGCGGCGGCGTCAATAGCGAATATATTTTGAAACAAACGTAGCGTGCGATAACGTTGTTTTATGATTAACAGCCGTTCGTGCTGGAAATCCGTCGTACGGCGTTCGTCACGCTTCAGCATTTTGCAACACGTTGTAATTCGATATCGTGCATCGTCTATCTCGAGATGAAATTAAGCGGAATATGTTAAAAAGCCCATGTCGATGACGCATCGATTCCGGTTAGTAGAGCCAAGTCGCTTCGCCTTGCCATCATGTTAATCTCTTCCGATACATCGGATAATCGCGGAGGCGAAAATTTTAACCGGTATCTTACGGGATGCATTGGTCATCTGTCGTTGTGAGTCAAAATCTGTTCCGTGGTAGATCGTCTTTCCTGATATCCCAGTTAGTTGTCCCTCTCGAGACAGCTCAAGGAGGCCCACATTTGCCGAAGTCACCCTTCGTTATTGAAATGACCGGTGCTCTCGAATAACGTCTGAGATACTTTATTTCACTTCATACATATATCGAACGTTAGTGACGCGTCTCGAGGCATTGGATGTAGATTTCTTTCGCGAAAAGCATTGTGTATGATACGCGTTATTCGAAGATATCGCGACACAAGATCAGGCTCGAGCAATGCAAGTACATGAAATCACGGATGTTTCAGGCTTACTGTGATAATATTTTAATAGCGTGTTCTGGCAATTAATTAAAACTCAACATTTTATTACAAAAAGACCCAAGTCGCGCGGCAACTTAAAGTAGACAATCAGAAATTGCTAATTGCTATCTCGAATATTTTGCACGATTATATTCATAACTGTATTCACGCTATTGATCTATTATTTGTATATTGATTTTTACGGTCCAGAAGATTTTTATCACCAATCACACACACATACACACACACACACAGTGAATATAGTCACTAATGTACAGTTATAAGCAGACCACTGCAATTTTTAGTAATACACTTATAACTGCAAATCAGCGACTATTCACTGTTTTCAGTGTTCATTCACTGACTGACTTTAAGAGAGTCTGATTTTCTTTTGCAAAACCGATCATTTGGGGTTCCTATATTCCACCCAATTTCAGTAGGTTAGTATTATTAATGCGCAGGTTCTAAATTATGAACGTTGGGTCTCGGCTACCTTCGAATGAAAGGCAGGTATGGATTTCTGAACGATAAAGAAAATTACTGTGACGCGCGAGATTCATTTCTTTGACGCCGGGCTGTAAAAATCACCCCAGGTGACCGTTCTCGCGTTGAATGATCTGAAATTGAAAGACGAAATGTGTCTTTGATTCGGAAAACGTGGCCGAAGAAATAGAAAATCGTTATTTATTGATAATTTTGCAAGGAATATAATACGGCATACATTTGTAAATAATATTTTAATTAGTCGACAAGTTTTTTGAGAACATCGGCATACGATACTGAGCACCTTCGGCGCTCGCTTTTCGTAAATAGAGCTGCGCACGCCGCGACGTATTGTTTATACAAGCTCGTTGTGCTATCACTCGCACAGTGAGCCTCGAGCGAGCGGGCAGTGTTGAGAACAACTGCTCCGTTATTAGCCAAACACGATTGAGACAAAATTGAGAGCAAACGTGATCGCTTTCTATTAGCGTCTATCGGCTTATGCACCCTCTTAACTCCCGCGATTAACGTTTCGTAAATGCAGTCGCGGCAGCGACTGTTTCTCACAACGGAGATCTCTCATTCATTTCAAGCTAAACTCGAGGCAATAACAATCGAAGTAGTAGCAATTATGTTTACACGTACCATAATTGTTTCTCTAATGAGTTCGAATGTCGCACGTTGAATTTTTCGTTGAATAAACTGAACGCCGCGAATGTGGAATGAATTGATTCCGAATTGAATGACGATTCACAATGCATTTAATTACAATGCATTATTTGTTAACTGCGTAGCGCAAATTTGGCGCGCATTGGCGATTTGTTAACCACTTCCGACATTCGAGCCTCGTCCATTGCACTGGTTTACGAGACATCACAAATCAGTTTCGTGCAATTGTTCCTTCGTGTTGTTCTTTCGTCGCAATATACACGGCGGGCGTTTGACTAACGTCGAAAATACCGTACAAAGTGTCGCGCAATCGTAATTAACTGCGTTTTCGCGAGTAAGTATTGTGCAATCGCAACGAAGGAATCTGGGAGGCATGGAGGGGATCGGGCGACAGCGAAGCAGCTACAAAATATGTTTATTGTTTATTTATTTTTCGTTTACTCTCGAAAAATTATTTTTGTCCGGCACCACATAATTGTCAAATACGTTTACTTGAAAAAAGGATAAAAAATTCAATGTGTGTTATGATTAAATTTGCAATTTTAATTATTTTGCGCGTTGTAATAATTTGAATGTATTTGTATGTTACAGACCAACGCAGTTGTTGCTACAACTCCGATGCTGCGCATCGTATCGGTGAGTCGCAATTATTTTTTGTTTTTAATTTGCGGCAATGGATCTGTGAAAATAGCACATGCAAGATGTATATGTAATGAAATAACCGAATCAAAAAAATATTATCGAGAGAAATTTAGCTCTCGCAAATCTATTACCTGCACGAAAAGAGATGAGGCATTATAATGGATCAATTGTAATATCTAATCCTAGAATTTGCCATGGTAATGATATTACGATTACAGACAAACAAGATTAAAAAAACGCCGTGAAACGTATCTTGAAGAAATTATTTACTATATTAATAACGTTGTTTCGGAAATTTTAATTTGATGTTTACACAGTAAACATAGTATTTTTGTGTAAAAGTATAGCGATAAATAAGATTACAAAAAAATTAAAGTTGTAACAATTACAAAATACTGACTTTGTAGAATATGAAAAATACTGACAGTTTAGAATATCCCTTCATGGCATTCATATCTCATGGTTAATACCGGAGAGAACAGAATAGATATTGTATGTTGTATGAATTTATGTAAAAAAATATATAGACATTGATTAAAATCTACAAAACTTCGTAGAAAATATTGTTAACTATTGTTATTTACGTGTTTTATTTTCTCACTTCTTTTTCTGATATATATTTCAAATAGAATTTGAGATCTGCGTTTGGCCTCTGTATATGTAATCTTTCCAGGATAAAATGTTGTATAAATTGCGAGAGAAAGCAATAATTCCTTCATTATACTTTTTATGGCGTTTTTTTATATACATATGTTACAAGTTACACAAGTTACATATGTTATGAATTAAAAAAGGAAATATCTTACAATCGCATAGGCGTAGTAGTTAGTCGAGGTAATTTATTTAGTAGAAAATGCTAGTAATTATTGATTTTATTCATATTTGAAACGTTTCCATTTTGTGCCGGTCCTTCGTAGTCCGTCCATTCTCTTTTATTGGTAATTTTGTTTCGGGTAACATCGAGTTACTGAAACAGAGTAAAATGACATTTTAATCAGTAAATATTTTGTCGCAGAACAAAAAAGAACTTGTATATAGTTTATATTAAATGCTATATACGATAACAATCAATATGCGTGTAATACAGTTACGAGCCTGAGCGTATGGGCTCTACGCGATACCATCGGCCAACTTTGATTGCTTATAATATAAAAGCTATTACAATCTCGACACTTTCGTTTAGGATTTTCGATTTTAATTAATTTTCAGGATATATTGAAATATCATTATATCGCTATTAAAATATTATATGGTGGTTTTGAAATATTTTCTATAGAAAATAACTCTATATTTTTCTCCTTGGCAGAAAGATTTAAATTAATTTTGTTTATTTTGCAACGCAACAGAAAATTAATCTTATTTCCTTGTAAATTATTAAAATAATGAGAAACATTGAAAATTCGTATTTGATGGTGGCTTATTACAAGTTTTTTACTGTTAAAGAAAAAGTTCGACATTCGCGTGATTTTAAAACACTTTATATTGTTAATTTAATTATTGTTAAATTGCCGAATGCAGAAATGTCATTGATCATTTTGAAATTACGATTGTTAAGCAGAATATGATGATGCAAACATTAATTTCGCGTTTCAATATTTCGTCTTTCCAATATTTCTCTGTTTCTCTCAGTATATTTAGATTAACAGTAACATAATAGCCGTTGTTTTACCCTGATTGCTATAAATCGACGTAGACGAAATAGATAAATGCATTTAACCGAGTCCAATATTTAATTAGATTTGCCATATTATATTTGCCGCGTGAAATCGGGCACGTTGAAATCTTTTGTCAAGGTTACGCAGTAATTTTAGTTTGGCGCGTGCACCGGACGTTTTCACACCGGCGTGGAACAATAACACGTTGTTATTACATGCCTGCTCAAAATACATTTAACGAGCCCCAGCTGTTGCAGCATTTCGTCGAGTGACGGGGCTGCCCGGGAAATGGGACGGCATCATTTTCCAAAGTTTTCAGCAGCGCTGGAATCGGTAGGAACTTTTTAATAATTCAGGTTGTCCGTTACGGCGATTACTTCGTCAAGCGATTTGCTTCGGAATGATGTCAATTCGCAAACCCTACCTACGTACGCTCGATTATCCAATTGACAGAATGCCCCATTAATCCATTAAGCTTTGTAAAAATAGATCGCGTCCGTGAAATCGCGTGACTTGACCCTTTCCGGTCCCTGTGATTGCAATTGCCGTCACTACATCTATTATGTCGTGTGCTAATTTGCATTCTCCAAAATTAGTCCAGAAACACAGTCGAACTGTAGTCTGACAATTACGTTGAAAAAATTGAAAACAATAAGATAAAACTTAACGAGAGCACATTTCGTGGATACGATTCTACTTGTCCGAGAATCGTGTTTTAAATTCTTGCCCGATAGAAACCATACCTGGTCCTATTTTGTACAAATCAATTTGCTTCAAGACGTTACGTGAACGCAACTTAATGAGACGGCCATGTTGAGCTGTAATTAGGGGAATACTCTATCTGTAAATCCAACAAATAGTTGCTTCCACGCAGAAGTGCCCATACGCGTCGTCATGTAGCCTTTTTAGGTTTCTTCGCGTGTTTATGGATTACTTGGTTTGAACGTAACAGGTATTACGCGATACTATCAAACCCGATACGGCGAGAGTAGATTGGAAAAAATTGACGATAATCGCAGAGCAGTCGCAAAACGAGGCGGTCAACGGCTTATTTACGTCCGCGTCGTTAAGCTCCATAACGAGCTTTGATTTTATTGATAGACCTTAAACGATTATTATGTCGTTCGATCTCGTCTTAGGCCGAAGAAATGAGGAGGGGTGAGAGATAGCGAGAGACCTTAACGATCCTCAATGAGAGAATTTAAATTGCAGCGCGACCGCGTTCTGGTCGAACCGAGAGGAGGACCGGATTGATAATGGCGAAGCGGAACGGGGAACAAAAAGCGGACAGGGGGAGGGCGAGGCACGGAGATAACCAGTCCGAGGATAGTTTGACATGGATGATTTAACCGGTTTATCTACCGAATGACCGCGTAATTACCTATCCCGAGTCCGTACCAGACGTTTTAGCGCTCGCGGCATGATAATTCGCGCGCACGCCGACTTATGCGCGGCTACTCAAAACGTACGCATATTAAGTCACAGCCGTGATGTCGGTGAGGATTAAAACGTATCGTGTCTCTCCCGCGAGGGTGAAGGCGCGGACGCCGCGGGTCGCGACTCGCGCTCGATTACAGGCGTCAACATTTTTCGCGACGTCGCTACGCGCCGTTTCTCGACGGCCGAGCGCGTGATTACATTCATTAGCGTTCGCCTCTTCCTCGTCGCGAGCCCCGACACCTCGTTCCTCAACGCTGAAATTAAAACGTCACGATCACCGTCGAGAGTCGTTCTCGCGACGTCCCTTGGGGTGACGCGCCGCATTGCCAATACCAATAGCAATACCTCGGCCTCTCGATTTTCGCCCCCCCCCCCCCTCTCGTCGAATCCTCTGTAGACGCTCACGGACGCTCACGGACGCTCGCCCAATCGAGCCGATCGGGCGACGGACATCAAAGAGTATCCCGGAAGCGCAATTCCTCCACTTTACGTGTCCGAGCCGGGCAAAGAGGTTGATTGATGCGAAGAGAAGAGGCCGACTCGGCGCGACTCGGATGTGAAATCAGGCGTACGGCGTCGTCGTCACACGTCGTCGTCATCATCGTCGCGCCTTCCTCCGCGACGATTCGCGTCACGTAATTCGCGAAAGATTTAAGAATCCGCCGGAGTAAAGCCGGTCCGCCGTATCCCGCCCGGAGTAAAACATCCGTTGGCTCGCTCTGTACACCGGGCACGGCTTCAATTAAGCATCCCCGATATTCCGCGTACGTGCGTGCTCGTTTTGCTGCGTTTCCCTGATCGCACATAATTACGGATTACTCATGAGGCCTCGATAATATCGCGATAGCTATCTCGCGACGCTCGATACTTCCGGCATCGTTACCTTCGATCGTGTTCTTGTCAGACTCGCTAGGTGTCGACGTTGCTCTTATCGTCATAATTAAGAGGACGTTGTAAATAAAAAGCAATGTCGATATATCGCTCCCTTTACACTTGCTATCTTGCTTAATTACCAAATCACTTGAAAAGGACCACATGGTCGAGACGTTGTGAGTTTAAACATAAAAATTTGCCAGACATGGTCACGTAATCCTTGAAGTTTTTTACTTAATTACATTTGTAATTAGGTATAGCATAATAAATATTGAATAAGTAAAAGTGCAGGAAAGATCGCGTCTATCCGTTTTCAATTGAAAGACAACTTTCTATACATTAAGAAAGAATTCCGTGTTGATATTGATATCAGAAGGAGAGAAAGTTCCTTGGATTTTTCTGCCGAATTGAACAATTTGTACACATAATTAATGTGCAATAACGCAGCGACGATCCAGATGTTGCTCTTTTCGGATTTGCCTTTTCACGTTTTCATCTCGCGCACGGGGAACTCGAGTTTAGCATTGATACGGTTATCGTTACGACCTGCCGTTACGCTGGGTACGGGCTTACACCCGCGACTCTTCCCACTAACTTTGCGAATGCCGCACGCCTAATGACGCGTATCTTGGCCCGCGGCGCTATTCCGAGACGTTGCCTCATTTTTACGATTATTGGAATAGTCGCGCCCGCCGTCGTAAAAGTATAAAATAGAGGGGAAACTGCCGGGCCGAGGTCTGCTGGCGATTTTAAGACGCGATCATTTCGAGTGCTCTTTCTTCGGCGAGCTGTTGTTTCTACTCTCGGCGGTCTATCCAGGATCGAGTCGATAACAGCGAGTTGACAGATGTAATTGCCGCGCAGTTTGTCCGCCCTGCGTCTTTGCGCTGATAAAACGTCATTTCACAACGCAATTTCCGTTAATAAAATATTATTAATATGTGGAGACGAGTAGGCACTTTATTATATCGTTTGCGATTCTTAAAATATGATATTTTAATATCCGATACTCGTATAAATAATAATAGACGGAAGCGGATTAAAATGTTTATTTTGCAATATTAAATTGGATCAAACTGTATCGTTTCGTTTCCAGTTTCCGGGGATTGTAAACTCTAACTGTAGTTTGCATAACTATTGCGTAACAATACGTAACGAAGTGCTGCGAATCAACGAAACATTGTGTCATTTTGCTGCGATCTCCCGAGTAGAAATGAAATCGGGCATGCCTTATGGTCAGGGCCTGACAGGGAGGCGACGTGGCGACCGCGCGTTACTCTTTTTCCTAAGTAAAAATCATCCCGTATTAGTATAAGAGGCGAGTCGATATGATCCGACAGCGAGTTGTCTGGATCATGCATAAACTTGAATGAGCTTTTGATGGCTGTACAATTTACCACAATTTATAAATTAGTTAAAAAAATTGAATTTTCTTAATAGGAAGTCTATTGATGCCCCACTACCCCCCTATTAGAAATTGTAAGGCGCGAAAAGGGGCAAGTCATGAGGTCGTGATAAGAAAAACATGATCAGGCAATTATAATTGTCGACGTTACGTTTACGGTCAAGACCCTATCAGGTCTGCCTGATGAGTACCTGATGAGGCATTAAGGCATCCTTATTAGGCTAACCTCCCCTACCAGGACCCTAGTAAAATTTCTGCCCGGGCTCTTGTCTCGTAGAAACGACAGCGCGTGTCCCGACAATAAAAATATCTAATGTCGCAGATAGAAATCTAATTAGAGGACACGATCCTACGCGAAGGTAGCGGCGAGTACGGGGAAATCGAGCTCGGGATTATTCCGAGACGCGCGAACGGACGAGGATCCGCGCGCGATTCACGGCTTCCGTTGTACGCGTTGGGATACGCAAATGAGCGTCGGCGGAGAGATACGGGGTGTCCCTTGTATTCGCGCGGATGTCGGACGGTTGTCGTCGCGGGCATCGGACGGGAGAGGCAGGACGGCGAAAAGAAAGTCGCTAACCAGCTTCTCTCGCAGACGGCGCGACAACCCCGGGACGGGGACGCCAACGTGCCCGGACTTTTAATACCGCGGTGAAAATTGTGCCCGGACCTCTCTCTACCCCGATGAGAGAACGTGAGACTATCTCTCGCGCACGTGAGTCCTGGCGCTGCGATGATTATTTTCTGATTCGGTGGGATTCCGTGCGCACGATCTGATGTACGCGCGCACCGGCAGCGGCGGCTGCTGTGCTGTGCGCGCGGCAGCGCAATAACGCCGTGTCCCGGCCCCGTTGAAAAGCTCTCACGCGATCGCGATCGCGCCGAGGAGGGAGACGAGGGTGGAGAGGATGGCAACCGAGACGACGAAAACGAGGATGACGGGATACGAAGGCGCGGCGTAAGTTACGACGTGCGAGTTATCGATCCGCGCACGTACGTACCAAGGTACGTGTGCCTATGTAATGCGTAAACCGACTCGCCTTCGAAGGGTGCGACTTTATGACGATTTTCGCATGAGGGTACGAGCGGCAGGGCCGGGGAGGGAAGCGACGGCGCTGAAATTGACAGGCGTTCTCCACGAGTGAGCTCCCGTCGTCGTCGTCGTCGTCGTCGCCGTCGTCGGAGATGTACACGCTGATTTTAATGCCGATAAGATTTATGGCCGATAGGGCCCCGGGAATGCGGTGTGCATTTACGTAACGTTTCCGCGCGTACCCCCGCCCGACAACGCCATTCCGGCCGGCGAAACCGCGCGGATGTTCGTTTAAGCGGCAGTTTCGTGGCTCACTCGTTCCTTCATTCTCTTCGTTCACGATCGCAGCCGAGACGCGTGGCGGAATTTCGTGCTCGACTTTTATGTCCCGCGCGCTGAAGGCTCGCCCGGGACGGTCCGGCGAGACAACGTAATTTCGCGTTATCTGCGTAATTCAAGCTCTAGATTCAATTTGCGCGAGACGCGCCGGAATCGCGGCGAAAGAATGGTCTGGTCTCGTCGGAGGGAATTACACGGGCCGCGGGATGACACTTTTCGATTAAACAGTGGCTAATCTTACATATACGTTCTTTATATATGGAGTAAATAGTGAATTTCGCTGTTAATTGAATTCCGCTTTAACGTTAAATAATGATGTCATTAAAATGTCCATTTTGACGCTGCCGTCAAAGAAAAATCAATTTCGAGTGCATCGCACGCGACAGATTTCGTTATTGACGCATCGTTTCGACGATCACACGGTGGGCTCGATTATCTTTACCCTCTACTCGGATGTGAGTTAAAAACGCGGTCAAACTGTACTGACGCTAACTTACATTAAGCAATGCCGTTTTGCAAAATGTGAGGGTCTCGTCGCTTTTCGCTGCGCGTCTCCTGAAATGTTATCTTACTTTACTGTCACCCGGGACGAAGCACGCGTCGCTTTATTATTCCTGCGTTGAGAGTTTTGTAATAAACTTACCAACGCGCCGCGATGGGGTACTATTTTTCGAAAACCCGCCCGCTCGTTTTCCGTCGCGAGTTTCGCATACATTTTACGTCGTCGCTCAAGAAGTTTCGCAATCAACCGGAGGTGCATGCGTTGCGTGTTCGCGCGACGCGTTCGCGAAACGCGGGCCCGTCCTCTTGGTTTTCTTATTGGGCTGTCGCATAATCTTTCGCAATCGTTTTGTGAAGTCGTTCGGTCGGGTCTTGAGGGCTCTGATTTTCCTCCTTTAGACAGCGATACAAGTTGCGCGCGAGAATGGCGAGGCCGATTCTGCGAGCGAGCGCCAATTCCGATCCCAATCGGCGATGAAACTTCCGCGAACTCGTTCGAAATCCCGTGCGAACGAACGGGATGATTTCAAAGTTTGCACTCTCAAACGATCGGCGATGCTGCGCGACGCGTAAAACGACTCCTGAATTGAACGTAGTCAGCTCATGTTGTCGTACTTTTAGTTAAAAAAAAAAAAGGAGGAAGGAAGGGAAGAATTACAACCGTTAAAAGTTGTTTCTTCTGAAACCGTGATTAAAAAAAGGAAGAGATAAAAACTAGATGAACGAAATTACCAAGATGGAAAAATGATACAAGTTTCTTGATAAAGAAAAAAACTACTTAGCCAAGACATTGATTGTCGGAGGCACTTGCAGAAGTTTCGTATCAAAAACTCCCTAATCTAACGGAAATATTTTGATCTAATTTTTACATGCAAAAGCAATTGTAAATTCATCTGGAAATGTGTAATGCCCTTGTTTAACAGAAGTTCGAGCTCAAATGTTAATCACATAATTACATGGTACGTGCGTATTTTATAAAAGTCGCGAGAGAAAAGGATAAACGCTTTTATAAAAATGCTTTCGATCTTAAATTACATACAGGAAAGTCTTTTTTTCCCCCCCCGCGTATGGATTTTACTAGAAATGCGACATCAGGTCCGAACAGCTTATTCGAGTCCCGTAATTGAACATTGTTCCCCATTGTAGTGGAACAATCCATTGCATGAAATGCCGATGAACGGCGCTTTTTCGTTGGGCAATTTCGCTTCTTCCCCCTCTGATTCAAATTTCATTCCGGGCTAAACGACGCTATTAGCTCCCTTCAAAGCTCCTATTCGCGACATCGACGTTTCTCTATGAACCGAACGGTGTTCTCGTTCGCGAAACAACGCGCCACAGGGACACGCGCGCTTTGTTCCCTCAAAAATCACAGAAGTTTTTGTGCCTCGCGTTCGCGTTGCCGGGGTGCGCGAGTTCGCACAAAACCATGTGCGACCGTTCTTTTTTTCTCTATCTTTTTTTCGCCTGATTTTTTCGTGCTGTCCACTCGCGCGCGCGCGAGGCTGCGTCGTAACGTGAAATTCGTCACGTTCCATTATTGCGGTTTACGGTACCGAAACCCGGTAGCGAATGAAAATTCCGCATCGGCCGATCGTTGAACCTGTGAATCGTGAAAACTTGTATCCCCGCGCGATTGAGTCGCCGGCGGTGCACTCTCTTTCCCTTCCTTCTTCGCTATTCAACGAGACGCGGGAGAGAGAAGGTATCTTAGCCAGGATCACGTCTAACAGAAGAGGATCGCGGGCGGGAGACGCGACGATCGTACCCTCGTCGTCCCATTAAAATCCCCCGGAGAACGCTGCGCGCGCGTTATCCACGTTCGCGCAGAAAAATCCGCGTTTAATCGCGCCGGTCGAGGAAACGACGCTTAATGGCATTAGCCCCTCGGGCGATTTCCATCGGCGAATCGCGTGACTTGCCATAAGCGAATTTTGCAGCCTTCTGCGAGATTGGGTTAGGTCGGCACGAAGGCATTCTGTCTCCCTCGCTTCCTCTCCGGTAGGGCGATCTTCGATCCCAGATTAAGGTACCGGCCACGCCGGCCGACACGTAAACCGGGTAAACGGCGTCTCGTGCGGCCTTTTGTAATTGGCACTTGTTGCCGTGAGTGGCCGAGAGTTCAATTTACAGCCCGAGAAGAGAGAGAGAGAGAGAGAGAGATAGAGATAGAGATAGAGAGAGAGAGCTGACAATTATCGATAATCGTCGCTGGTTATCGGTAACGTCACGGTCGTATCGTCGCTTTGTCGGGATTGCCGATAACTCGCGTTAGCCAGACTGTTGGGTCGACTGCAACGTCTATTTCTTGGGATGAGTTGCGGGGACAGCCTTGGTTAAGCTTCATAGCCCCGAGGGAGTGCTAGATGCACTGCGTGTAGTATTAACACGAATGAATGGTACAGCTATGTTATCAGATTATAGTTAGCGATTCCCTAGTCCCTTCCTAGATTATATCTTTGGACGTAATATCGATGGAGAAAGAAACTTTGGTTAACTATGATCACAAGCACCCGTTGGTGCAATTATTGATTACAAGGTGTACTGGGCATTACGTATGTTCCATTCCGATGTTGGATACAGTGATTTTTGCAGGTGTTGTTCGTTTTCGATTATATACGAACTTTGAAGTATCCGACTTTGTATTTCCGTGCAGTGGTTAACCGTTGATTGTATCTAAAAAAATGCGCAGTTGATAGAAATTTTAATTAGCGCGTATAATAATAAGTCTCTGCTTCACTTTTGCCTCTCGCTCTTAAACTTACCTCAAGTTTAAAAACATTTAGATCACTCGAATAAAAAAAAAGAAGAGGAGGGAAACTTGAGCGCTTAAAAGTTTAAGCCTCAGTGATATAAATGGGTAACTTTATTTCTCATTTAATTTTTCAAAAAGAGCTTTAGTGGAATTTAATAAATTTTGCGGTTTATTTGGCGACAGTTCTAATATCGCGAATTTATAAAAGATAGAATCCTATGAAATTTTCGCTAAGTCTAAGTAGTCGTCGGTCGCTAATTCGTCAAAGTGTCTGATGGGGGAATATTGCACTATGCCGCGCACACACACACACACACACACACACACGCGCGGGCACACGCACACACGCACACATATATACGGACGCATCCCTACAAGTGAGAGAAACTCGGATTCGGACAGGACCGACGAGCTTTTCCGACTAGACGTTATTCGCGGGTGGCATATTGTCCACGAGTAAGGCTGGCGAGTTTCGACGACGGAGTTTGGGATGTGGGCTTTGACTTGGGGTAACTCGCACTATAATCTACAACCCGCTCTAACACAATGGCCGGTTGGAGTCCCGCAGGGAATTGCGTCTCGTACCTGCGGCAATGGTCCCCCGGAGTGGTTTCGCGAGTAAATTATTCGCCGCGCGAGCGATCTTCTGGCTTCGCCGGAATAAAATGACGTTTAAACTGTCCAGCGGGCTGGGTTTTTAGGGAATCCACGGCATTTCAGGCGCGGCGTGCGAGAAGTTAGTTTAAAAAAATTTCCCGCAAACTTCGGCGCGCGCGGTTGATTTAAATGCTTAATTGACAGAATACTTCGGCTCGCCGCCGGGCGACTCGTAAAAGCATCATGAATATTTAATCCGTCGCGTATCTGGTAATCAAGAAAGTTGGGCTAGTTAGGCCGAGTACACAATCGCAGTGTACGTGACAACGTCGAAAAGTAGGATACTCTTGCTGGCGAGTCTCTAATTTATTGAGACTTTTACGTTTCCTTTGAGTCCGCTGCGACAGCCACTTTAATTACTCGGCGCAAAGTCGTACCTTGGCCGGGGCGCAAAGTGTATCGCGCGTTGCACATACCATTACCGGTGATCCGATATAGCGTCATACTTTACGAGACTTTATTATCACGGTTGATTTAGGTAACGCGATCGCGTACCAAGTAACCACCACCGCAATCTGTTTAACAGGCCATATACATCCGCATTAGGGGGCCCCGTATTGCGCTTTGCTATTTGACAATTTATTGCGATTACCTTAATCAAACTAGATGCGGAAATATCAGCGCGCGCGTTTGTACGCGAACGAAATTACTGCCAAAGGGCACGCGCAAAACACGTTTTCGGGATCACCGACGCGATGTATCGGAAGTAGATAACGCCGATGCGATTTATTTTCATCACTATCGATGCGAGACACCCGCGGGCGGTGTATAGTTAGTGGAGTGAAACCGCGCCCGGGCAAAATCCCTCGTTTTATCCCCGCGGTTTCGGCGTTTAATGGTTAAAAATAAAGTAATTCACTGCCAATCTAGCAAATCTGGTGATTTAATGACGTCGATTCCATATCAGCGGCAGTTTATACCGGCCCCAATTTTATCGTGTTACTCTGTTACTTTGATATACGCAAGTGGGATTTTACTGTCGGTATAAACCCGATTTATGCGTGGCTTCCGGCCTGGCGACGTGAATTTCGTTCGACCAATCGATAAACCAGTCTACGCAATTGCATGCAGCAGGTTCTGCCATTCTTTACCATCACCGTGCAAACGAAATTATGCTCCCCTGCTTCCTTCTCTCTCTCTCCTCTTACCTCGTTCGCGCCCCCCTCTTCCCTCCACTCTTTCGCGCTCTCTCCGCCCGTATTGCAATAGGGCAATTCGTTTCCGAATTTAATTCGCCGTATTGCAGAAGAAAAAAAGAGTGAAAAGAGCATCGACAGCTTGGCAGTTGGCGTACAATGGGATTGCGACTCAAAAGGAATGATTCTTGAGTTATCATCGCGTCCTAGGTGAAAAAAAGAAAAGCGGCCTCGAACAACGCTTTATTTGACAGCTATTCGACGAGATAAAGTTACCCTTACACGCGAGAGCCGTATATAATACGATAATAAAATTCGTATGAATGCGGCGCATTTGCATTTTGTTGAATGTACATGGAAAATAAATTGCATTGTAATCCTCTTTTTGCCCGCAGCTGAAAAGCCATTGATGCATCTGAATGTTTCGAGTTATAACTCTTTTTCAGAAAGCCATCGCGACTCGCCGGGGTAGAAATAGGAACGGTCGTTACGGCCTCGGTTACGTCATCGTGGGCGCGCACCGGATATAAAGCCGTGAAAATAAAAAGATTTTCCGCGCGTACGTCCCGGCCGCCTGGCTTATCGATTTACTCCACTTAGAGCCCGTTATGACGATAATTGAATTTATATTGTCAATTTTCCGCCGGCTGTGCTAGATCGGCGAATCGGTAGGTCAATCTGCGCGACCGTGAACCATTTTGCGGAGCGATAGCTTATCGCGAATACTTAATAAGAAGGGGACGAATCTCCGCGGAAATCGATAGGGCCGCTTCTCTTCAGCGTGAAACGCGCTCCGTAAACATTATCGCACCGTAGTGCTTCTATTACAATCGGCTCTCTCTGATTGGTTAATCGAATTACGGAAATCTAGATTCAACTCCGGCAAGTATGATTCGACTGGTAAGCATTGTTCCGCATATATACGTGTCTTTGATTGAATCAACGCCAATCTGCGCGATTACCGGTTCAACGAATGCTTGCGGATCGAGGGCAAATGCGTTAAGAGAAGCGAAACGCGATGAAATATTTAACTAGGATATAAGCGTTGAGAAATAAAATATAGCACAAGCAGAATTTCCTAGTGGTTTTGTGAATTCTATATTTATCAATGTTTTACAAAACACCCCGGAGGCAGATTTCGAACCGCTGGCCTACTATAATATAAATAAGATTCTCCCTCGTCTCACTAAATAATACAATATTTTTTAATCCGAATTAAATATTAATTATTTTTCAACTAGTACTTTCGAATTCGTGAGCGTTTTAAGCCTTCGGCTTTTGACTATATCGCACAGACTTTCTTGTTGTCGCATCGATTTTTTAAGTATGCAAATCATATATTTATTCTTTATTTTTACCTCTCATCGTATTATTGTATTTTTATAATTAATTGTGCTTCGGTTCCAAATGGTTACGCAATAGTTCGCTCATCTTTGGAGCACTGAAAAGGACGAAAAGAAAAAAAATAAGGGAAAGTATCTTGAACGCGAGAATGCGCTTTATCTTTATTTCACGTGTCGATACGTAGAAAAATAGAAATGCACCTGCGGACGTGCATGTTTCATGAGATCTTATCCCTTGTGTATCGAGTGTATTTATTTTTCAATGGCGAGCTCACGAGTTCGCAGTATGCGAATCAATTGCTCGAATGCTTTCGCATATTGATGTAATGAACAGTAGCATTATATATTTAGCAAACAAGAGAGTCTCAAGATTTTGAGAAACGAAGTAAACGGACGAATATGTACAAGTAAAGAGAAGAAAAAGAGACATAGTCGATACGAACGATAACAGAAAAATTCGTTTCCTCGCTTTTTCATTGACATTGATCACAAATATTTATTAGATTTACAATACACAAATGACGATATATATTTATTAGAGTAGATAAATGTGCCAGCGGAATAAAAGATATATCAGTTAGAATAAACGTGCTTTACACGAATATAATATGATACCCCAAAGTGAAAAGCTGTAATGTATTAGTGATAAAATTGTTTAAACCACTCGGAATTATTAGGAAAAACGGAAATGAGACACAGTCTAATATTACATGAAGATATTATCTTTATTGACTTATGTCAGCGTTGCTCTCAACGCTGCGTACCTGCTGTCAACTATCCTAAATCAATGAATAATTTTGTAATGAAGGTTCAACAACAGGGTAGGAAGAGAGCGGGGGGGGTGGGGGGTGGGCAAGGGACGGGTGGAGAGTTGGAGAAGCTGGGCGCATGTTGGATTAATTAAGTACGGCTCACTTTAGCGCGAGCAGAAACCAGCGCTCGACGAGGAACGCACCAACTCGGCTGTGTCGTAAATTTGCTAACCGAGATCAGAAGATTGGTGCCCGTCCAGAACGGGCGAAGCAGAGGGAGGGAGCGACGGCGGCGGCGGTGGCGGCGGTAGCTGATTGGTTTCTCAAGTGCTTGCAAAACATTCACCGTTGAAAGGCTTCCCGGTGGTGTGCTTCCGTCGTCATGGCAATCTCGAGATCGTTCCAGTTTTAAATGCAGATATATCCGCCGTCCTCCCGCGCTCGCACCAGACAATACGCATTTAATGTCGGAAGTCAAATTTATTTGCACGCCGGCCGGTGGCGATAGTACGCTAACGATGAATGCCCGTTCGAGGTAATTAATTCGAGATTAAGCAGGCGAGGATACTTGATCCCTCGAAATTAGCGGGCGAAGTACAAACGCGCGCGCAATTATTATTTTCGTAATTGAATGCGGTTATTTCAGTCAAATTCTTTGCAAATAGAACCGCGGCGCAACGACGCGATGTTCCTGATACGCGTCGCTGCAAGCATAACCGAATTTACATAAACGTAGCTGAAATTGCTGGTAAATAAGCTGTGAGATTATAAAAAATTTATGTAGTATGGAGAATGTCACTAATTGATTCAATAATCACGAACAGAATCGCGAAAAAGCACTCACAGTCCCTTTGTAGGATCGATTCTATACACTATGTGTAGATACCAATTGAGTGAATGCAGAATGTACATGTATTCTCCATTCAATATTCTTTTTATAAAAGAAATTGCGTTTTCCCTTCCATTTTTGGACAATAACATACAACATGGAACAATTACATTTACGCGAAAGTGATGAAATAACGAAGGTTTTAACGCAGCGTTAATTATGGTTAAAAAAGAGCTCAAAATTTTCAGCTTTGTGAAATCATACTCGGCTCTTCGTATCATTTTTGCATCCCACAATTATGTACTATATTCGGGAGGCAAGGGGGACCTTTAATTCTTTTGATATCTCAACTCTTTAATTGTCACCGGCTTTGAAAGAGCTCGATCATAGGCTTAAGACCCGACGTTCGAACGAAGCGGCCGGGCGAAATAGCGGCTTTTGAAAGAGAATCTAATCGAACACGCGGCGCCAATAAATCTAACAAAAATTTCGCGTGCATAGGGTGTACACGGGCAGGTCGGTGTGTTAACGAATAGGTTCTGGGGTCAAATGAAAGGACGTAACACAAGCGTGGCGCTATGTGAAATTTGGACGTTTGACGTTTTCCCCCTCGCGCGCACGCCTTGCACCGCCCGGAATGATTTGACTGCGTCGGCCAAACCTCGCTTTGAAGTCTTTCGCCCGCAAATTTTTCGCTCGACGGCATCGTTTGATCAGAGCCATCGTATGCGTCGCGTCGCGTCGCATCGCATCGCATCGCATCGCATCGTATCGCATCGCATCGCATCACATCGCATCGCATCGCATCGCATCTCACCATACTGCATCGCACCGCGCCGCATCGAGACGCATCGCTCCATTTTTCGCGGTATGGAAACGAACCACGATGAAATCGCCAATTGAATCGTTGCTTCAATTAAAGCGTATGGCCGCGCGACCGAAGCTCCTTTGGCTTTCGCTGTAATTGGCATAGGACGAGGCGATTCTCGTTAATTGAGAAATAGCCGTTGGCCAGGCCAGGTAATAAAATACTGGGGTAACACGTACGCCACCTGCATTATTCATGCACCGTTGCTTCTTCCCGACGAGACTCTCGAGGAGAACTTCTCAGATTTATATGAATTCTTGAGATGCCGCGAGCGGGTAAGGGGTGTAAGACAGGAAAAGAAAAAAGAAGAAGAGATCGCGAAAAGAGAAACCTGGGGGGAAGGGCGTCGTTCTAAAGATCCGCGCACAACGATGACTTCTATAAATTCAATAGGGCTCTTCTCTTCTCCCGTCCCGGCCTGCTTGCTTGCTTCTCTTGGCGCGCTTTTGAATTTTATGCGCCATTATATGTGCTGGGAATCGCGTTTGTTCTGCGTTACTGCAGTTCACGAGCCGGCACTCACAGGCCCGAGCTTTGCGAGCTGCGGGCCCATTAATTTTTATCAAGGCGATCGCGCTTTCGCGGACACCGCGATGTCGACGACTTACGTCCAGATTGGCGCCCTTATTCCGTTTCCCGCGAGAAAAACGGCGCATTTCTTTTCGATAACTGTCGCCGCGAGATGATTTGCGGGCCGCAGCCGGCGAAAACAGCTCGCCGCCTCGGCGTTAATGGACCCTTCGACTATCGATATTTCGACGATGCAAGTGATTCTCAGATTGTGTGTATCGTCCGATGCTTCGTTTAGTAGCAATATTTGCTCGCGTTGCCGGTTTTTTTTTGCGGAATAATCTTTCTACCGATAAGTTTTTAATATTTAATATTAAATTGGTGGCGAGTGCGGCGCAGAGAAATGTGCGCTGCTTAATAAACAAATGAACGAAGAGATCCGAGTTCAAACACCGCTGGTTTTTTCGGAATCTCCCGAAGAGAAGTGGCGACCACCGAGAGTATCTTGCCACACGTACCCCTTCAGGGGCACAGCCCTCCAGATAGGAGGTTTCCTTCGGCAAGGTTGAATTGAAGATGAAGTAAAACCAAGTGTTCAAAGTACCAGAACTGGATAAAACAGGCTTTGAGCCTAATACACGAGGAAGAAGAAGAATATTAAATTATTTTCAAGAGTTAACGATACCGTACATAATTGATTGATATAGCATTGGTAGTCAATATCGATCATTCGAAGGTCTCTCTCTAATATAAGATGAAAACACGCACAAGGAATTTTTTTGTACTTTCTTAGTAAGAAATCTTAAAATTAGCAAGATCGAAAAAAAATAGCAGGCTTTCTTCTCCTTTGACGGATTCGACAATCCAGTGTGGATCTATGCATATTCAATGTTGTATATCGTGATATTGATGGTAAATATCGATCATCCAAGGGAGGGCTCTTTAGTAAAGCTGGGCTTTAACGAGCGTGCTCGTTCTGTCGGAGTTAAGCGAGTGTGACATGGCCAGCGGCGCTGCACTTAGCGGATTTACATCGCGGCCAGCTTCCTCGTCGACCTCGCCATCGATTCACTCTCGTGATCTCGCGAGGCGAGCTTTGGGCTAGCTCAGAGGTGCACAACTCAAATATTGAAGTAGGCCATATTCAGGTTAAATTCAATTTAATCGCATTATCATCTTTGTTCTGCAACCGTTTCACGACAAGCGGATTATTTACGACGTAAGACTCCATGGCCTTGAAATAAAATCGATAAAGACGATTGAAAGATTGGCGATAAGCATTACGATTCTTTATTTAACTCCGATAAGATCACCAGAAAGTAAATAATGCCAGCAAGTGGGGCAAACAAACTGTTTTACTTTTAGATAGCTATCGTATTGTTATTTTACATATTACGTTTCGTGTAACATATCAGGATAACTGTAATATGTATCAGAGCGACCAACAGGAAGCAAATTTGCAATCGCAAATTTAATTAGGCGAAAATTAGAAGGCGGGTTACATTATCAGGCGAAATATCGACGGGTCGTTACGGGCCGTGGGCCTTGTGTTGCGCACCGCTGTGAAAGACTAGCTAGGAACACGAGCGGTTAAATCCATCGGGGCATTATCCGTCGAAGCGGCCGATTGAATGACAGCATCCGGCATGGGGCAGGTCGTGTTGCTCACGGGGTAATTTGAGGGTGTTGCGTCTTACCGTGGATCGACCTGACGTGAACGATTACCTACCTATCTGCGGAAAGAACCGCCCGAGCCGGAGTATGATAGTCGATCGAATTTCAGCGTCAGCCTTCGACCGCCTGAAGAGCATTTAATGTAATTTAATCCTTCCGATTTTGCCGAGAACGAACGTCTTTGTAAAGGAGCAAATGTAACGCGCTGCTTTGCATTTTTACGACGGCATACATCGGAAATTTGTGGCTTGCTGTGCAGAAAGACTTGCACCCTCCACATAGATATTATGTACACTTTGACCAAGTATCGGCCTTGTAGAGGGAAGTTGCATAAAGTTATATTGTTTGCGGGGGAAATTTTAAAATTTTCAATTTATGCGAAAAACATTCGGCAGGCCGCGAGAGTCGAAAGTTTAAATCTCCTTTCGCGTTTTTATACACGTAACATGAATAATTAGGTGTTTTATTCTCTTGCAAAAGTAGTCGGTTGGTTGGTTTAAACTCGATCAGAGTCCGCTGGCTCGTACGTATTGACTTGATGTGTTACCATGTATGTACGTTTGGGTGCAGGGAGAAACCATTGGGAGAGCATCCATCTATCTCCTCGCGAAGTAACTGCCTTTAAGAATTGTAGCGACCTTGATACGCGCAAGAGGGGAACTTTCTGAAACTTAAATTGAAGGCGGCCTCCGCTTCATAAACAACTATTAGTGGCGCTGCCCGACTCGATTAATTCTCTTTTATATTTCCGCTTCGGTAACGTGGTTGAACATTTACGAGCTTCCCCGATGAAGATAGCCGGCTTTTTAAAGGATATTATGTACTTGGATAGAATAATCGATGAGCAGATTGCTTCATCATTATGATGATTATATCAGGCAATATCTACGCACAGATTTACGATAGTGTACAGACGGAGCATTTCAATGGAGAGGTCTACATCGTAGAAACGCGTATATACGTAGAACGTGCTGCGTCTGAAACGCTGGGAATAACATAGCGTAATAGCCGTAGCACGCGAGTTTCTGAATTGAAAAAAATTTCTCAATTCTCTCATCGCTTTATTTCCACTTATCAACTATTCGACGTACGATAGCAGTGCCGGGGATAATATAGCGTAGCACGCGAGTTTCTGATTTAAAAAAAAAACTCTCGATTCTCTCATCGCTTTATTTTCACTTATCAACTATTCGACGCTCGATAGCAATGCTGGGAACAATATATAGCGTAATAGCGTAGCATGCGAGTTTCTGAATGAAAGAGAATTTCTGAATTCTCTTAGCGCTTTAATTTCACTTATCAACTATTCGACGTTCGGATACTTGTTACTCGTCAATGCCCGTCTCCGGCGCGACGATCCGATCTCGTGTATTGCCCCATCGTTGTAATAAGTAACAATATACACGGGTGCTCGAAGCGAATATCTCAAGAACGCTTTGGATAACCGGATGCCGTGGCACGCTTTTAAGGAGGGCTCTATCGCGACCGTTCACCCCGGCCGTTCTCGACCGCAATTTCGCCGCGGCGGCGTAACGACGCCCTCCGCGTATATTCCAGGGCGTCTACCCGCGACGACATCGTCGCCGACGGCCTAGGTGGACGCTCGGGGTAGCGACGGCGAGTCGACGTGTGTACGTGCGTCGTATCTGGCCGATCGCGCGACCATATTCCACCCGGCTCGAGTCAAGTATAGTCCGTAAACACGCCGTAAAAGGCCGTAATCAACGGCCATTCCGCGATGCATCACCGGTGGGACGTTAATCGATTCGTTCGATAGTAATTGCAGATACGATTGGCGCGCTCGCGGGGCCTGTATTATTCATGAGGGATTCGAATAATCGAACGGATACGCGTTACCTGGCGGACGCGCGCGCGGACCGGCGTCAACGGGGGGATTTTCAGCCGCGCGCGCGGGGGCTCGTTCTCTGCAATGGCGCTTGCCAAATGCGCCTCTTGGATGTCGATGAGGAGGAGAGCCCGGAACGGGATAGACAATAATGCGGCGTGCCTCGAATATTGGTGTTTTATCCGATTCCGAAATTGCGGGCAAAAATTGGATCTACTTCCGCGGAATGGGACCAAATAGTTGGTATTGTCCGCGCCGGTCCCTCTCTGCGGAATTCCTTCCGATGGAGGGGTCGCGTTGCGGCGCAGAAATTGCAGATATATATGTATATATATATATATATATTCTAAGTCAGGTTGTATTCGCCGATATTTATGCGAACGAATTACGATCGCGATAGTTATTTTCCCATCTCACAATGTGCCCTGACGACACGTCAAGCTCCGCCGTCAGTTATCGCTCTTGATGACGACAGGGAATCCATTCGGGTCTCTTGAATTTGCATATCCAAGGCTTCTTGTACTTGCTAGCGCCACGATAGCAGTGCATTAAATATGCAATGCGTTGTGCTCTATATCATGCACCTGTACTCCTGTACTTTATGTTGCCGCGTTTCTCTATCAGTCCGGCCTGAAGGCGCTCCCCGTTTCAACTCTAACGATAAGGTATTGCCGATAACCGGATATGTCAATGCCGATCGCTTTACTGTATGTATAAAGTCATATTTTTGTGAACCTAACTAACAACAATTATATAAGCGAACGATTCTATTATTTTTATTGATTTATATAAAGAAATGTGTTAAGTTTAACCTTTCATTGAAAGACGCTGCATCGTGAAAAGAAGAAAGACCTTTTGTTAGTTATGTTTGCTCTATTTGTCGAAATATCTGCTTTTAATTAAAAATTAGTCGGAAACACTGATGGAATTTCTATCACAATCGGCGACTTTTTCTCTGTGGTAGTTTTTCTCAGTGGCAAAGTGTGTCAATTTTCATTCTTGCCGTAGTACATCGGTGGAATATAATTGCACTCCGGAAGAGGGTAAACATAAAATCTAAGATTATCTTTATTTATGATTCCGCGAATTGGCCGTTGAAAGTAAGGACCGGTTTTTCGGCGACCGCCGCTGCTTTATTTACGACCGTCCGACGTTTGCGGCTAATTTACAGAGGTTCGATCGAGGTGGAGTAGCGTGTTCTTCTCGGGCGTGTATATCGAATCCGCGACGATTGGACGCGCGTTGCGCGCGTGATACCGCAGAACTCTCGTGGAACAGATCGTTGGCGATGGCACGCGGATCCAGCCATTTTCGACCTGAATAAGTGTAGTATCCGCCTGTGCTATCCCGAGGGATATATTTATCCTTTGCCGATACAAACAAACGATCTCGGCCGTGATCGTGCCGGGTCTGTCCGTATTCCGTGGGCGTTCGCGAACATCGGAGCAGCGAACTCGCCCGTTGTTGCCTCTACTCGAGACATTGTTATTTTTAAGACTGCGAGAGAAAGAGTTGGACGGACACAGGCCTGAGAGACAATCCTACGCCGTGAGACAATTGCAGCATTTTAGCACAATAGGGTAAATATCTGAGTTATATTTCTATATTTCAAAGATATGTTACTCTATTACTATGTTATACAACTCTGACATTTATTTTTCTATTTTTGTACTGAATAATGGGAAAAAATTAATCCGATATCTTTTTTTATAATTTTATATTTTGAATTCCATGCTGTCTATTATTGATATTATTGTAACAAGTAATCAGAGCGTGTTAATATCAGAGTTGTATAATACAGTAATAGAGTACATATCTTTGAAATATATAAATATAACTCAGATATTAACACAGGCCCGAGAGAATCTTATTCCGTGAGAAAATTGCAGCATTTAACACAATATGGTAAATATCTGAGTTATATATTTCAAAGATACGTACTCTCTATTACTATGTTATACAACTCTGATATTTACTTTTCTATTTTTTTACTGAATAATGTAAAGAAATTAATCCGAAATCTTTTTTATAATTTTATATTTCGAATTTCGTGTCTATGCTGTCTATTACTGATATTATTGCGACAAGTAGTCAGGGCGTGTTAAGCTCTCGAGGTTGAATGTTCTCGTATCGATCTGCTATCGGCAAATTTTTTCCTTAAATAGATGGATATTTTTGTCTTCAACAGAGGCAAATGAACAAGACGAGATAAATGCGACTTGGATACACGTGAGAAGAGAAAGAGAGAGAGAGAGAGAGCAAGTACTTTGGCTCGAATTTTAAGTTTATTAAAAATGAAGTTAAAGTTCTATAGAGAGAAGTAATCTACTTGAATACTTTCTATTTGAACTTTAGCGGTGAACGGCGTAAAATATTGTTATTTAATCACAGTTTAGAAGGAATAGGGAGAATTTAGTTGGCGGAGAGCCCTTCATTTTCAATCAACTCAAAAGCTAATTAATTATGCCCCGACGTTTCAATTAGGAAGATAGGTCTCGATCAAGTTTCAGACTAGTCAAAGAATCTCTCGCTGTTTATTACCATAGAAAACTTCATTATCCACAAAATATTTTTCTTACAATTTGCAGTCTTTACGCGATGCAATTTGTTTTACACCTCTTGATAAGGTTAGTTTAGTTCGTGATTACAGAGTTGCCCGCCGTCGCGTTTTTCAAATGTAAATACTCCAATTCGCAGATAACATTGGAATATATTTCGGGGTTTCGCAAGTGTGCTTTAACATCCATCAATGTCTTTCGGACGGTGGTAGCTTTTATTTAGTTGCGTGCCCGGGACGAATAAAAAAATGTAGAATTTATGGACTCGACGACTGAGAACTCGCTCCACATTATCTATAGCATCGTCGGGCTTGGGTAAAACAAATCTGAGGGCCGTCTCGGAAAGCGTTCTCCTCTCGCGGTCGCGCGCTCCACGATGCTTCAAATTCGTTGTGGTATAGTCCCCCTGCTTCGTCGAGTGACCAGAATATCTTGCTGCCCCACCTTTGTTTTTCTACGGGCGCAAACTGCGTATTACCTTCGACCCTCCGTGAGACTATGCGGCGACCAACCGGTATGCCGATCGTAAATGCGAGACGATGTTTCGATTGTAGTTGTTACGATTCGTTCACACTACGCGAGCACCGTCGTCGTGCTTTATTTGCGCTTTGTTTATGCTACTTGCACCGAAAGCGTGTACACCATGCAGATGACGCAGGTCCACGACCTGCACCTGTCGCGATTTACTTTATTCTTCCCTCCTCGCGTGTTGCGATTTAAAGAAATGTTTACACGCCGTTTCTTATAGTTTTCTATAATTATTATAACTTTCTTGAAAAATTCATAATTGTACATGAGGCTCCGATTAAAAAATTGCAATTGGAAGGCACGATGGAATTTAAGCACATAATTGACCAACTCACCTACACACTAGTTTGACGTACCTACACTATAAGTTTTTACATTACAAGTTTAGACCATTTTGTTTTTTAATCATCCATTTACTGGTGAAGAGGGTCACATTCGTAGACCTACATGCTTTTAAATATTTTCTAATACACATTTATACAAAAACCTATACAATTTTTCTCTTTTTCTTTTCCTTATTATTTTATTACCTCAACGACCATCGTATCTTCCAATTTTATTTTGTTCCTTGAAAAAACAAACAAACGTGGAACGCCATAACGTAAATTTTGCACGTTTTCTATTGGTATGACAAACTAAGCAGAAAAATTTGCGGAAATTGACCGAAATTTGCTGTTAAAAGAAAGTAATTGTAACGCTAACAACGTTCCGTATAATAACAACCTAGTAATTACAGCAATTATAATCGTCTACGCGTTGAAAGCTAGTTGGAAGCGCCATTCAATCCTCATTGAAATTCGACGTGTAGATTTATGTTCGGGGAGATTCATTCGCTCTCGAATACACAGTTTCAAAATGCCGGTTTCGGGCATGAATGGTCGAGTTCGTTCGCTCTTGATGACCGTTCCCATTACAGCGACTGCATTCGTTTGCCCGTGCTCGATCGCCCGTGCTCGCATAGTATAAATGCACCTTTGGCTGCTGGAATACTTGATGCGCGCACATCTATAATTTCACGCTCGCGTGTCACCGATCCGTTTCATTTCCCATCGAGCTATCATCCGGGAAGAATATTCATCATACTCGACGCCAGTGCCGCGTCAGGAACTCGTCATCAAGTTCTGCCAGCGTGGTTCAATCATTCACACTGTCCATCGGGTTAATGATAATACTCCGTCTCCCGCGCGTGGATCTGTCGCGATGTTTGCCCTCGCGAAGCCACATAGTTATACACTCCATGCATGCGCAATAAGGCTATAATCACGAGGTGGCCTGAAATCGGCGCGAATGATATATCAGAGGGGGTGTTTGATTAATATGCATATTTAGTGATTTTGCAATTCGGCATTATTTATTTGCAAGTCATGGAGAAGCAATATCCGAATCAGGCGATATGGAGATCGGTGTATATAGATTAATATCTTATTATGCAGTTGTTAAAGTCGGCCGCGGTATCTCGTATTATATAGGCTCTCGCCTGTGAAACAATATCGTTTGACCGGTAACTTTAACTCGCACGGGCAACGTTGTCGCGGCACTGCTATCATTTGCATATCGATAACAGCAAGTAGTTTTGCAGCTGCACATAGTTACTGAGAGCATTGTGGTGTACAGATTTGCGGCGTTACTAGGCATTTTTTGGGCATTAGGCCTTGCTGGGGCATTATAAAGGTATAACAAGATAGTAAGATAAAGTAATGCCCGCTGGGCATTAGTGGGCATACAAGATTTTGGCCAGCGGCCCCCCCCCCCCCCCGGTTACCGCTGTTTGTCTTACACTCTTCTTAAAGACGGAGAATAGCTTTAATTTCGCGTTGCCGCGAAGCTATTATTTATCGCTCACGCGGTATATTATTCCCCGGGCAGCGACGTGCGGAACAAATTATCCTGAAAAATGAAAGCAAACGCGCGACTGTAGCGCTGCACTCTATTTTCTCCACGCCCGGTATCTGCGGAAGTTAAAAGTCGAAGTAACGTCTCTATGTTCATTCCCGTTTCTTGCTCGTAACAATAATTCTTCGCGCTCGCGTCACAGGGAATCCGGATACAAGAAAAAGCACGAATTCCGGCGCGCTCGGTGCACTTTAAGCTACTCTCCCCGGCATGGCCGGCGGTAAGAAGCGACGCGATACGAGCCGACGCGAGACCGGTGCGATTCCGTGGCGCTCTTTCACGCGCGGCCATTTTTCACCCTCTTCTTTCCCGAAACTGGCCGAAGAAATGAGCGGGGCGAGTTGTACGCTATCGCGATTCGTGCCCGTGACGGCGCGGCATGCGAGGCATCGGGGACCGAACCCGCGAACGGCGAAACGCGCGGGGATGCGGCGCCCCGATAAGACGGTCCTCGCTCGTGTATCAAAGTACGACAACTTCATAGCCCCGCCGACCGTAAGTCAGGCCATTATCTCCATTATTGCCATCTTTTTTTTTCAAACGAGGTATATAAATAGCCCGCTCGTACAGATAATAGGTGTATCCCCTGCCCTTCCCTCGTGCAGCGAGGGGGATACAGGGCCGGCCTCCGTAAGTCGAGGGCCATATAATCCGCAAACATCTGAATTTATGCCGCCGACATTGCGGTTGAAGAAGCTTGCGGGGAGACTGTTTTCATCGTCGTCGTCGTCGTCGTCGTCGTCGTTGTTGCCGATGTTAGACCTTCGTGGCACGCGCTTTTTGTATCGCGCCATTGTCTTCCCCTTTCGATAAAACGCTACGTATTCGCACGCGAATGCTCGTAAATATAACGCAATCCGGGAGTCGCGCGCTCTCTTTCTCTCTCTCTCTCTCTCTTTCTCTCTCCGCGTGTCCATTAAGGTGGATATTGTAATAAACCGGTTTAGTCGCTTCTGCCGCACGGAGGCTGGACATGGATTTAATCGCAGGCATCTTAATTCTATTCCACGAAGCAGCTCCCGGTTAGATCGCCGATCAATATTATCGTTGTGATTGCGCGACAGGAATTTATAGGGGGACCGGGAACGGATCGATCGCGCAGTTGTCGGGTTTGAGAAGTGCATTTCACACCGATTGTTCCTTCGTGCGCGAGATTTTTCGGCCCCCGGCTCTCGCGAATTTTGCTTTTAGCCGATTTTTATTTCCAAACATTTACAGGGGTCTGCACGAAACGAATCGCGCGTTAAGTACTTTAACAGCGGGCAATATCCATTCCGACTAATTGCATTATCTGCGGCGATATATATGGATTAACACAGTTAGCAGCGTTAAACACGGACTGCAGTTATTTTATTCGAAATCGACGGCGGCAGCGTATTTCCGCGCACCGCGTCTTTAATTAAATAATGAACCCATTAATCTCAGGAACACCGATTATAACGGCGGGTTTTAAATAGAATTTTTCATTAACTTGGAGAGAAACAAAGCGACAATTGATTTAATAACAAATTTTATCCGATGCATAATTTTTACGTCAAGTTGGCAGTTTTAATGCGCCCTGCATCGAGATGCGAGATCTTATCGTACGAAATATTATTAAAACTTTTCGCATTATCAGAAACATTATCAAAATAATGCAAAATCCGGAAAAACAAAACGCAAAAAAATGCCAAAAATAACATGATAAGATTTCGGTACGAATACTGCAAATTCATATCCAAATGACAAGAGATTTTCTCTAACAATTCCGCTAATAATCGCACGAAACTTTTCTCTTTTCTTAAATTTACTGCATTCGTTTTCTGGTACCCGGTCCTGATAACAATTCAGCCTGACCGAGGCGAGCCAAACGAGCCAAGTACGGTCAAGTTTGGCCGTAAAAATCGCTATTGAAATATCGGCGACGTGACACGCCAATTGTTTTGATTTCCACGTTTCTTCGTGGCGCGCCGCAGTTTTACCAATGCAGTCTCTCCCGACGTAGCCCCCCTCCGTCGTCGTATTCAGCTGATGCCGCAGGCTTCGTCCGACTTCCGAGCCAGCGGACCGCGATGTTGCCTACGTCGCGTCCCGCCAATTATTCAAATTCCGAAGATTTCCGCCTCGCCGGTGGAAGACGGCAAATATTGACGAAAAATATCAAGCGTTCCCTGCCTACCGTCGCGAGCGGCGCGGGCGGCGTCTCGTCCGTTTCACTGCGGAAGCGAGGATCAGCACGTCGCGCATCCCTCGATCCACACGCGGAGGTGAATCCCCGGCCGATAAGAGTCCCTCGTGGCGACGGCGTCAGAATACGCGCACGAAATTCCAACCGGAGGCTCTCCGAGTCCTGCCTGTCCGCTCGCTCGCTCGCTCGCTCGCCCGCCCGCCCGCCTACCGATTTCCTTATTATCGAGGGATTCGCGACACGTGTGGCGTAACGCTGGCGCGGTGCGATGCGGTGCGGTGCGACGCGACCGCAACCGCGTATGCACGTTGCACACGATCGGGGAACGAGACACCGGGGGTTGAGCTCGTGGGAACATAGTCGCATGCGGTTCGATCGCCCCGCAATGGACGTGCTATCGGCCTCCTCGTCCACCGCGCGTCGTCATGGCCGTTTTGCATTCGGCCCCGGCGCGGCTTAATAGTCCGCCGCTCGACTTTATTCTCATGAGGCTCGCGCGTTCCCTCGCACGCGATATCTCTCGCGTTATACTCCTCCGTCGTCCTTCCGCCCTTCCGCCCGTCGACGTAAAAGCCCCGATGACTTTTAACGAGGCGTCTATATGGCGAATCGGGGCCGAGGCCAGGATGAATCGGCCGCCCATGGCTAATTTTAGGAGCTTCGTGTCGCTCCCGGCTTTAGGCAATGCGATCCTGCGCAAGATCGATAAGCGTACGCCACAGGAAAAGCGGATAAAGGCGAGTTGTCGCACGCACGCGTGTGGAAAGTGCAGTCTCCGGCGAGTTTTCGCGACGATTGTGTCGCATTTTTGTATACTTAGAGGTTTCTTCTTTGACGAGGGAGAGAGCTGTCGGGTAAGAATCTCGACTTGTGGCTCGATTAAAAAGAGGAAGGGACACTTTTGAATTCCAGTCGAGGTGGATCTCGTGCGGCGGCAATATATTTCGAATGGCCACAAAATTGCCATGTTAAGATATCTGGCGAGTCGCTATTTCGTGATCTCTCTTCGCGGCTTACGCCTAGGACCGGTTTGCGGTTAAGACGCTTCAGCTCGTCCCCGAAATCCGTTTAGGATTCTTGTCCGTCACGAGCAAGTCGCTAAAATGTTTCCTTAGGGTTCCCTCCCTCCTCTCGCCGAGGTTTAGAAGTCCGTGCGCCGGACACGGGCGGAATCGCGCAGCGATTTTTATCGCTGTTGCATTCCGGCATCCCCGTATCCATTATCGCATATTCATCCTTTATTAACGTCCCCGCGTTTTACTCAACGGCCGCGTGCAACATCTGTTACGTACACGTACGGCGGGACACGTTGCGGCCGGTGTAACAACCGGCTGTGATCGTAAATCACGCTCGCATGGCTCAAAATCACCGATTTGCATGGCGAGTCGATTGCGTGCGAGCATGAGGAGGGCCCCTCCGCGCGTCGCTAATTCAAAAAGTCGCGGCGGCGCGGCGGTCGAGCGGGCCGTAATGCCGGTGCCAAGGAACGCGAGCCCCGGCCACGAGATTTCGTTGAGTTATTACGTGCCGAAATGCGACGTGCAAAGCGGCTTTGAGGGGCCCTATCTCCACCGCGGAGGAAGAGAGAAAGACGGAAGCGCAATTTGCCGGCGGACGGAGAAGAGGCATCGCAAGAACGAGAGAAAAAGGATGAAGATCGTGAAATCACGGCCACAAATCACCGGTTGCCGATATGAAGGGAACTCATCATAATTTGCGCAGGGAGAGATCCAGCTGTAATGATTGCTCCCCGGACGTGCCTCTCGAGCTTAACGAAAGCTTGCGGATGCGCGAAAGATTCATGCAAGTTTTGCATGCCCGGGAATATAAAGTTAACCGCGCGTGAATTTCACTCGGAATTGCTGGATAAATATTTGCGCTTCGAGACGAAACAGATCGGAGTTTGCCGGAAGGGCCCTCCGTTTTCAATCTGTAGGTAAGACGGGGGCAGCGGTGCCTTATTTGCGACGAGGAAGGATATTCGGGCCTTTTAGCGAGATGAAAGAATCGTCGACACGTGCTTCACTTGGAACTCGGCGATTTTTTTAACGAAATTTTCTCCCCCTCCTCCCTATCTATCTATCTGTCTATCCAACTGGCCTAACCATCTATTTTCCCTTCTTTCTGTTTCCGCGCTATTTTGTCTTTATTTTTCTAAATAGACCGCCGGCAGTCTGTCGGCGATTCACGAAAGCGACGCCCATGGTTAGCATAACAGGAGCGCTGTGTATTTTCCGCAAAAATCGAGCTACCTCCTTGCTCTATATCTATGTACATATATATGTATATATATATATCTCTCTCGCGCTCCTTCTCTTTCCCGACCGTTATCCGGCATCCAAGGTGCTTCTCAAATTTCCTCGAGCCGGTCGCGCGCAAAGTAAATTTGCTCTATGCGCCGTGTGCAAAGCAGATTCGTCCTTTATCCGCGCGCCAGACACGAGATTGCCTGAACCATCGAGCGCGCGCGGGCGGCAGAAAAAGGGCTAAGGAGGATGAAAAGCGCGGACATTACAAAAATTTGTTTATGACGGCGCGTTTCAGCCGACACGGTAATTAGCCCGGTAGAAGTTATTTCAGAGGCGTCGTGCCGTTTGACTGGCGTAAGCGAAATATTCCCCGGCTTGTGCCCGACGATGCGCGCGGCTTTTAAGGCCACCTCTTCTCCTCTATAGCCGCTTGGAACAGCAGCCGCTCGATATCGCGGCGCGCTGACTTTCGGACCTTCATCGCCGCCTTGTCAACGCTCCCTCCCCCTCCCTCCCCCTCCCTCCCCCCGACGCCTACGATATTAAATTTCGCGTCTCTCGGTGAGCGAGAGGGAAAGAGATCCGGGGAGACGGAGAATCGAGAGATAGGAGAGAGTAGGAGAGAGCGTGGCCTCTTTTCACGCGGGACCGATACATTTGCCCCGAGCCCCCGGAGAACGGAAGGAAGGCGTAATGCCGCGGTGCTTTTAAGGCAGCTTAGAAGGGCACGACGAACACCTTACCGTACTCCCACGGCTTACGGCTTACGGAGGGAGCTCGAATGTTATATCAACGGGATTTCGTTTTCAACGTCGCAGCGCAGCGAGCGTAAATAAGAGTTTCTCTCACTCTCTCTCACCCGCTCTCTTTCTGGGAGTCGCGTGGGACCCAGGGAGGATGCGGAATCGGGCCGCACCGCGCGCGCGTTCCGTCCGTGCGTCGCGTCTCGCCGCGCCGCCGTCGCCGCCGCAGCCGCAGCCGATTCGTGCGTACGCTCGCAGGAAATGCAGACTTTTCGCGGATATACCGTGCTCCGGATACGGTAAACACGGAGGCTTGTGTGCATGTTCAATGTTGATTCAAGTCCGAACGGAACTGTCGCGGCAACTTACAGTTGATTTTGTACTACACGTGGCACTGTACTGTTTACCGTAACCGAAACACGATATCGCAAAGACTCCCTAATGACGAAAACGTTGTGCGGTGCGTGGTTTCGGCCTGGCGACATGTAGACACCTACGTGTGTGTGTGTGTGTGTAAGGGCGACGATTGAGGTTGTACCACCGACCGAGCGTGAACTTGAGTGGGATCGGGAAAAGCTTTCAAGCTGCTTGCGAGAATTTGCGCGCGAAATACGTGCGGAAATTAAATCTGTTTCGCAATATAGCGAGATATAGATTTCGATGTATATAGAGCAGAGGGCAAGAGACAAGCATCAAAGCGCAATCGCTTATCCGAGTTTTGTTACGTCCCCCGAACCCCGTCGCGTACTTTCCAATGTTAATTGCCCGTGATTAAAAGCTGGAAGGATGCATTTACCGCCGATTTTAATGCAACGCCTCGAGCCTATTTAATTGTACACAATTTAAATTGATAGCGGTAGCGATAAATTTATACGGTTTCTTGCAGCGGCAATTACCGCGCCTTTATATGCAAGCAATCGCATCGGTGCAAAGACGGGTCTCTATACGGAGGTAGCGCGCTGCATAAATTTCGCCGGCGCTGTGTATAAGGGCGCGGAATGATATCGTGGCGCTTAATTATTCGTTCCCTTTGCTCTTCTCCCTTTAGTAAACGCTAATCAAGTGCCCGTGAAAACCAGTCTGGATAGACGTCACAATTATTGCAGACAGTCGTGCGCCGTGGGCATTATGAGTAAATTGATCGAGTACGTGCTAGCGCGCCGTGGAATTATAGTAATTATTTCGTCTCTAATGCAGATGATAAGCGAAATAAAGGAGACTGAGCAATTTGAGCGATATCTATCCGAGGATCCAAGTTGAAATGAAAGTAAACGTAACTCATGATGGAATAATCAGTTCTCCAATCTGGCAAAAAAAGTGTGCAGCTCTTTTAAGGAATTGCCAAGTCGTGCACTACAAAACTATGAATTCCTAAAATTTTTTTGTTATAATAATTGTACTTTTTTACGTAGAAAAATTGCTACGCGACGCTAACTGGCAAATTCTAGTTAAAGAAATTGATTGCGAAAAACCCCGGCTGAGGTAATGTTTTTCGTAATAAATTTCTTGAATTAGAGTTTGCCAGAGTTAGCGTCGTTTAGCAATTTTTCTACATTGGTTAATCATGTACTGGCGTCAAATAATTCTTTACGATACTTTTTTTGTATAATAATCATATGCCAGTGCTTCTTACATCACGTAAATCTACACGGAGGGAATTTTTTTCTTAAAATTTACCCTGAAAATCATGTAATCGTGGGACAACGTGGCATTTTGAACAACTTTTTGTGAGAGTTTTTTGAAATTTTACCATACATTTTACTAGTAAAATTGCAAAAAACTCTTATAAAAGTTTCCAAAATGCCGAATCGTCCCACGATTACATGATTTTCAGGTTAAATTTGAAAAGAAAATTATCTCCGCGTACGAAACATGAACTGTATGTTCAACACTATTATAGACAACGTATAGAACTAGTCGGTTATATTTCTCGGTAAATCGAAAATTCCGATACTTTGCCATAATATTCTTCAGATCTAAATTTTACTAATAATTATTTATTGACGTAACATTTAATTAAGGTGTTCTACATTTTGCGAAATGACAGAGTTGTCTTCGGCAGCGAGGATTAGTTTCTTAATTAATCATTTTAATAGAGTATGTTCACGATTAGCCGAACGGGCCGATTTAACGCGAATAAAAGACTCGAATGTATTTATTCCACGATTTATGGAGTCGCGAAGTCTTACGGTAACGCTTAATCGATTCCGCCGTCGTGATTACCGCGTCCGGAAACGTCACAATGCTGCCTGAGCCGGGCTAATTACACGGTCGAGCAACGTGTCACGAGTCAGCCCTTTCTATCGCATAAATCGTCCGCTCTAATTACGAGCAGTTACACGCATCGCGATTCTCTCTCTCTCTCTCTCTCTCGCTCGCTATCGCTTGGTTTTCGCTGTTTATGGCCGGTTTACTTACAAATACGCACGATATCGACCTGCCGCCTGGTAAGCGTACATGTTGTTATCCGTGACGTATACGAACGTGGGAGTCGATAATCCCAATTCCTTCCCCGAATCGGAAAAGTGCATTGCACGCGAAGGGAACGCAATGGTCGTTTAATGGCTCATTCATATGTGAAGCCGCAATCTCGCGTCATTATGCGACTATCATACACGCAATTAATGCGTATGTATGATAACAGGCTCGAACGTCTTGCTTGAGCGAGTGGATCTGCTATTTGATCGTCGTAAACAAGAAGATAGTCGCGGATGATAGAGAATCTGGATTGCATTCGGATTGATTGCGAGTAAACGAAGTAGCGCAACGCCGTTAATTCCCTCTTTTAATTAAATTAATTCATTTATGCACGCTGTAATTATTACGCGCGTTAATTTGCCCGGTTGCGATTCTTTGATTTAAATAAATGAAGTAACAGCATTGCAATTATGATACACCTGCCGCATTATAATTATCGCGTAATCTCACGTCGTCGTCGCAATCTCTTACCGCCGTTTTTTTATTCCTCCGTTTGCCCTTGATGCGTGCGGTGGTAAGTTTTTTCGCGTCAAGGCAAGAGCATTAAACTGTCGCGGCAATTTTAGCGTTCCGGAGCTGGATATTCATGTTCGTTTTTCTATCCAGACCGCAGTTTGCAATGGCTCACTCGAGCGCGAGGAGAATAGTTCGATGAAAGAAACCGTCGTTATTTCCTCAGAGGTTATACGTGTGCGGCAAAATCAGCACTTGCAATATACTCTTTAACGGCACCCGTATGTTTATCGCGTCGTTTTGGAACATGATTGATCGCTGCGAGAAAATCCGATAGAGACTAATACGCGAGATTTGCGTAGAAAATATCTCACGTAAGATTATTTTCCCCTCAGTAGTTTTACGCGAGTCCGTAAAAAGAATAAATTAAGTTTCGCGCCAAAATTATGGGAAGCGGTGCGTGCAGAAATTTTATTTTTACTCGTGACACACTTGCACCATTATTATTGTACACTGATAGAAAAATATGTAGTATTTGAAACTATAATTGCATAGTAAACTAATTATAGTGAATAATATCATTTTATAGTAATTATTACTATAATATTAGTAATAACAACCATATAGTTACAGTGATGCCAACTATTTAAAAAATTTACTATAAAATATAAGCTTTTAACTATTATTCCCTTTCTAAAAATGAAATGTTACCAGCGCGAATGTCGTTAATATCGAACAGTTGAGGCCTCTTTTCCGCGTTGTTGATTGGTTTTCTCGAAGCGCGGTGTGCTTCCACTTCTCTTTTAGATTTATTGTGAATGAAGATTTGCAATTTAGAAATATACATTTGTATACAATAACTCTTGAGGTAAAATCTCTAATCTTGGTAATTAGAATTTAAGTAACAACGATTTTTGTTCCGAAACATTTTCTCGATTGAACAGAATTAATCGTTAATTTAATCAATACCAATAAGTCCGCGGAATAATACGCAAAACGTAGCAACAGTCACGGAACAAAGTAATGTACAATAAAATATTAAGTACGGAATTTTCCATTGCGTAGGCGGGCCAACGAATTCTCAACGTTTTTTTGTTGTTTTTCACTCGGCGCGGTGACGTACGATGTTTTTGCGTGCCATCGTGTACTCGAAGGTCGCCGCATTATCATTCGCTCGCCGAACGTCGGGCCGGCAAGCAGTGGCGAGAGTCGCTCCGTGCGTCTTATTACTTTTCCGTTATCGGCTTCCAAGACTCGATCGCGATCAACGCAGGGATAAAACACTATTGATTTGCACACCTTCATTAGTAACAAGTAACGTTCCTTGACTAATTACTAAGTTTCAACAACTTGTAACGAGAAACGGATTGCATGTTGAGGCGACGGCTCTTTATCAACGTATACATATTTCACGAGACTAACTCGTCTAGAATTTGAATGTGAACCGTGGTACTTTGTCGCGGTTACATCTCGTTTACGCACCGCGCTTTTAATTGTCTATCGATTTCGTGTAATCTGTTCCATTTTCGGGAAAAGAGAGAAATTTGGGCGACTTCGGCGTTCGCGCTGTAAGTCGCTCTGTCGTTCTTCGCAACTCGAACGGGCAGGAAGTACAGAAAATCGCTTATTGCACGTCGTTACATTATGTAAATGATCTCGATTAATTGTTGCAAGTAATAACTACTATTTATCGCTGGAAATTTTGTTCACATAACTTATCTCAAGGATTAATTTGAATGACAAAGATTGTAAAATATCGCATATTATTACCGCAGATTATGCCTCCGGTGCTCGCGTTGCGTTTTATATCGCCAATTCAATAGTGTTTTATCCATTATCCTATTCTTCCGAATCAAATTGTTAGTTTGAGTAATTTGTGTGACAGAAAGTCACGCGATATTTTGTTAATACTATTTCGTGCGTTTCGCGGTATTTCACATCGCGTACGGGAGTGTCCGAAATTTCGAGCGATCGGTGATCCTCGCGAGTGAGTGTTGCGTGAGTGCCACAAGGAAATCTGAGAAGAGGAGGAGGCCAAGGAGGCATCGGGCAACGACGGAGAAATGGTGAGGTAAGTATCTTACATTCTTATGTTACTTGCTACTTGTGCGAAATACAACATTTGTTCTGTTTTTATTTTATTTATTCAAATGATTCGAACGAGGATTCGAATAAGTGTTAGAGACAAAACCATACGTACAAAGTTTTGTGAGTTTATATTTAAAAGGAAGACTTTTAGTATTCTATATAATTATTTTAATAAAGACCTATTTTTTTAATATAAAATATAAAGTATATGTAATACAATAATTTCGATTTTATATAATTAGTCTGTAATAATCATATACATATTTGTATTTTTACAGTTTAACATACACAGTTGACGATGTACAACTCTGCTGTTGCGTATCAGTGAGTGACAAATTATTTTTTATTTTACATTGACGTTGCGCATACAATTACTTCTTTACATGTATACAAATTCGTAAAAATATACGATGCTCGTCCACGAACTGCGTGCGCGAAGTGCGCGTATTGTCATTTCTAGTTCTGTTAAAATATCCAGGTAATGAATACTAAATTAGTTAATTCTTTTTATATAGTATATACAGTCACAATAATAGTAAATTTAACTACATTTCTATCATCCACCTTACTAATCACATGGTAAACAAAAGTTAAGTGGTTAGGATATTTCCGTGCGCAGTATGCAATTATCCATAACTTATGTAGTTGGAAGAATTATAAAAATGTGGTTGGCTCCTAAAATAACTATAAGTTATAGCGAGATTGTGCTAACTGCAACCATTTTTTTCTGTCAGTGTATTCGATAGGTGATTTATGTACCGATGTATATTATACATACATATATATGTATATAAACGATAACTATAAATCACAGTTTACTTGGACGTTTTGTTAAAGTAATGACCGTTGTTATTTCGATTTCAATCACGTGGGAGTGCACCATTTGCAAGAGCGGTTTCACTTATGCCTACATATCCATTTCGCATGGTCTGCCAAGCACGCGGGGTTTTATCGAGCGTGTCTGAGAAAGAGGAGCGTAGGGTGTATTTGCAACAGGAACTGCAGCGAAACGATGTTTTGACACGGCCCGTAGATTCAGTCAATTAACACTTTTCCGAGCGTGTGCTTAAGCCATTTCGATCCGACACAGCGAAACAGCGAGCGCAAATAAACGCCTCCGCGATCCAACTTTGGCGAGGAGGAAGAAGTTGGCCACACGACGCGGCCTTTCCAGCCGCCTTCCAGCGACGTGGCGAGGCGTCTCGTAGGAACAATTCCTCCTTGGACATGTAACGCTGAGTCAGGATCAGACGTCGGATAAAACGCTGCCCGGCTGTTTTACATACAGATCTGATAGCACTTACAATTGCGCGTTGATTAATGCGCGTGCACATTAATTGCCGCATTATCTCATCGCGAGGGAGGAGCGACTTGAAAAAGCTTTTAATGCCCCCTCCCTCCCCCGCGCCTTTGGATCGCGGCCCGGGCAGATCGACGAGAAGATGCAACGTACATCGCGAGCGGTTTGTGTCCCGTCTGGTTACAAATTCGCCGGCGCGTCGTACGTGCGCTACGTGCGTGCGCTAATAAAATGAGCCATCGGGTTTTCTACCGGGCACCGAGGGGACTCTATAAAACATTCGTCATTGCGTTATGAGAACCGTAATCTTCTTACGATATGAATACATTGTATTTAGTTCTCGCTTTGTCGCTAATCTCGAACCTGGCGGTTCCCGTCATGCGTGTGAACGTGCATTAAAAGAGACGGTAATTTACTGAAGCGCGCGATGCGGATAGCGCGTGTTGAGAGATCCGTTTTCGCCTCGTAACATCGTAGCTGACTGCGCATACTGGACGGCGTAATTTATTCCAAAAATAAATTCCCGATCCTCTCGGGGAGGATCATAAAGCGCGCGTCCTAACGGCGTCTTATGCAGCGGCACGGATTTACGTGCGGGCGCGAATGATTGACACGCGTGTACAGCCAGCTGCGCGGACTGCTTATGCCGCGTCTTACACCGCGGAATACGAAACACGCGTTTTCGGAATACATATACGCCGGTACATTATGCACAGTCTGAGCGATGACCCCCGTGCGAAGGGGAGGGCTTCTAAGTTTACGTAAACCCGTCCCGCGCGATCCGAGAGGGGTCCAGAGATTACCATCGTTGCGCGCACAAGAAAGTCGGTTCCCGCGAAACAAAGGTGAGACGTGATTTACATGTTGGCTCTGGTATATCACGACATTTGCATCGCCTGTTTGCTTCGAGTCCCGTGATAAATAGCCCCCGCTGTGTAGCCGTAACGCTTAGCCCGTCGTATACACACGTACATACGCGGGCATCTTTTCAATTCACACAACTATGACCCAAATTTACGTGCTGAGATTTATCTCCGCGAAGATAGAGCCGCCGGCGTGGGCTGATTTATCACTTATTTTACGAATCGATTATTCTGACGGTATTGCTTACACCGAGAAGGATTCCGCACTTTTTATTATGCAAAACAGTTTCTTCGTACGTTTTTTTTTATTTTATCTAAGAGGCTCTTTATTGCGTTAAAGCATATTTTTGTGACTTACAACGTATCGCGTAACGGTATGTTAATCAGCTTTGACGTTATCCAGAATCTCTAGTTAGAATAGAGATTCGTGTGGAAGATAATCTCTAAATGGGCGCGAAAACTGAGACGTAGGATCGCGAAAATTGCGATATCTTATTGCGCACGGCTGTTAACGATCGTCGACATTTAAGTGGACATTCAAGTGATTCGCGAACGTTTCTCAATCACGGGACGATATATAGTGGCGCAGGGAAATGTGCGCTGCTTAGTAAACAAATGAACGAAAAGATCCGAGTTCAAATCTAAGACAGTAAAAGAGGTTGAACTGCAAGTACAAAATTTAGTCCTACTTTAAAACTGATAGTGTTGGAAATTTCTACTTTTACCAATTTAGCATTAAAGTGGGTCCGTTTAAATAGGAGCTGAAGTAAATTTTTAGAATTACGGATTCGAGGGAGGAGTAAAAAATATAATGTCATCAAAGTAGGTTATCGCTGGTCTATGTAGGTGTATCGATCAGCTAAGTAGGTGTAAGTTATCCTTAAAAGTGTCAAAATTGTACCGAAATGTCGACTCGGGTATAATACACTAGGAAGAAGAAGGGACGAAGGTGTGAGGGCCGAACGTCGGGAATAAATGTTGCCGGGGCGACGGAGGGTGTCGCACGCGACTCGGCGAACTCGATTGGATATCCGTCGCTATCAGCGCGACGCTGATGGCCGGTACATTTGTAATTCGACATGCGCGGCGGTTAATAAATCGCTCCGTTGGTGGAGAACGGAGCGCCTTAAAAGTCCGCGCGTCGCGGATCACGGACTTGGCTGAGCTGGCGGTCGTTAATATCGCGAGGGAGTCGGAGGGGCGGGGGGGGGGGGTGGGGGGAGAGGGTGAGCGGCGAGTAACGTAAAGAGATCCAGATACTTTAACGTCCAAAAAACGAGGCGCGGCGCGTCGTTGTGCATTCGCCAGTGCATCGCGATGCCAGGAAGCGACGCCGTCGCCGTCGCCGCTGTCGCCGTTGCTCAGAATCCATAGGGAGGGTTATTCGCCCGCCCGGAATATTTCTCGTTTTGCGGCACACGCCGCCGTCGTCGTCGCCGTCGTCGTCGTCGCCGCCGCCGCCGCCGCCGCAGCGCGGCCAAACTCATTGCAATTCAGATCGCGTAATTACATGCGCCGCGGCGGACGACATCTTGCCGGCGATGCACGCGCGCTGTCGCGCGATGTGCAGTCGCGGGAAAATATAACAAACGGGAGATTACCGCCGGCTGTTTCGTCGCGCCGCGCGTCTCGTGGGACTTTCGGGACTGGCGGTATCTCTCATATTCCGAATTGCGTCGCGCGATGGAAACGAGCGCCGTAACCCTTCCTCGTCCTCGCGCAATTTCCGTTCTCCCTAATTATGTAATTAATTGTGTAATGAAGTTCTTTTTGAGCGAGCGCGCGACAGATTCGATGAAGTAAATTTCCTGGCACACGACGTTATGACGCTATATCACGTAATTGTGCGATCGACGCGGGAGTTTAAGTATTTCAAGAATTATAATGTAAATTAGACCTGCAATTAATGAATGTTTACACTGAGAAAAATGTCCGATTAAATATAATCGGTTAATCCAATTACGTGATAACAAACGGATATATCCGATTGAATTGCGTATCCAATGAAAGAAGCGATCGGTTTTTCAATCAAATTTCGTCGGATGTGTCCATAATTTGATCGGAAAACGTAATCGGAAAAATGAACCATCGGGCATACTTTTCAATTGGTCTATCCGATGAAAATTTTGCTCAGTTTACCGATTACTTAAAGAGGGATTCATTGTTGTATATTGTACCGTGGCGGGAAATTAGTTAGTTTTTTTTACAAAAGTGCGTAACGTATCGGTGTATCCCGCCATTTTACGGTGCATTAAAGGACACTAGTAACATAATTCAAGGCGGCTTACGTAGGTATCGCGCACCCTTAAAAGAAGCGCGTTCCATTTTTTTCAGCTCAGCTCGTATAATGGCATTGCTGATGTCGCGTTGGTAGCAACGACCTTAGGGCTCTCCGTGTTGCACACGTAGCAGTGTCGCCGAGGCCCGGCTCTAAATTCCGAAGCGTGTGCATCCTAAGCTCTCGAGGGATAATAGAAAGTTAATGGTCCGTCTCGTCGCCGCTCGACTTGGCTAGCGCAGTTGAGAACGTATTGTGTTAGAAGACACGTGCCTGCCCTTTCATTAATAGAGAGTGACTAATTTGGACGGGACGTCTTGGCAACGATATAAAGAGCCCGTGGCTTAGACGTAATTAGAAGAAAAGGAAAAATCCTTTGTGCGGAAACGCTTCCTGTGGGTACCGTGAATTCCCGAACGCCAACGCTCTTTTACGGCGCGTATTCGCGCCGATCGATAGGCGCGCCGGTCGCCAACGGTTTAAGCGCGATGTTACTTAAGTTGGCGTTCGCTTTGCGCGCGAGACGGATAGACCATCTACCAAAGACTGCGATCTCGAGAATCGAGTGTATTCAAATTTCGAACTTCAATACCGCGCCCTGCCCCCCCGCCCCCATACCCTGGATACACGAGCGATCGGCCGTTCCCTATATATTCATCGTTATTCCCTTACAATTCGAGCACAATCGGAGTGCGGCTAAGGGGTGCGCCCGTTACCGCAACCGGCACCGCGTTTCTGATACCGGAATACTCATCTCACTAATAGTCGGAGCTTCCCTATCTTCCACCTCTGTTCCCAGGCTCGATTGTGAATCGCGGCCTAAGGGCGAACAGATCCCTCTGATCTCCGGCCGCGATATCAAAGTATGCCTGGATAATGCCGTCTCTTTCGTGCCCGCGTCTCCTTCCCTCTTTCTCCCAGCTCGGATGTTCGCCGCGCGGAGATGGAAACGGCAAAAAATTATAAAACACAACCACGGCGACGGTAAATCGACGTTTTCCTGTTCTCCTGCGGAGAGAGAGCTCGCTTAAGCGTGAAACGTATCTCCGCGTATTTTATATTCCGCACGGCTCTCCATTTATTCCCGCCCGTTCGCGCGAAGGTGGTTGCTAGACATCGATTTTACCTCGATCCCCATCTCGGCGCGCCCGCCGCTCATAAAATGACGCGCGAATAGAGAGGAAACCTGGGAACTAAGCTCGGGAAACTGGGTCTCCGCGATATGCCAAGGGAACATGATGCCGGCGAGATTGATATTTCTTGTATGCTTTATTTTAGCCCATTGCTTGATCATTATGTCACGTGAAGACAATATTACATAATGTTTTAGTCGCAGCGTTAGACGCGTATTTTCTTCCTGATTTCTCAACGCGCGCGACACGTTACTTTTAGATTTCACGATTCACCTGCACGTGCTTGAATTAAACGGAATTTTTATTTCACGAAATTGTTACACTCGTCTCACACTTTTCAACTGCAGTTGTCAAATGTACGCCGAGAAAAATATCCGATTCAATATAATCATTGCATAATAACAATCGGACATATCCGATGAAATATGATCGGTTTTTTGATCAAATTTCATCGGTAACTGCGTTTTATCGGATGAATTTTATCGGGTATATACATAACTTAATCGGAAAAGTTAATCGGAAAAATTCCGTAGGAAACATTGTTTAATTAGTTTATCCGATGGAAATTGTTCTCAGTGTACGATTAAGAAAATGCAATCGTATTATTTTGCGTGGTCCCACTGACAGAAAAAAAATGGTTGCAGTTACCACAATCTCACTAGAATTTATAGTCAATTTAGGAGCCAACCACATTTTTCTAATTCTTCCAGCTACGTAAGTTATGGTTGGCCTACTTAAGGTAGCCTACAATGGATTATAGTTCTCATAAACACAATATTGGTCCATGCAACTTATGATATGGTTGTCATAAACCAAGACGAGCTTTTAATTTGACAAAGTGCATAAATATTGCGCTAACAACCACAAGTAAAATTTCAAATAACTATATGTAATAGTAATAATCGTATTTATATTGCAAGTAATATTCCCTGTTTTTTATTCACTATATTCATTGGTTACATCACTTTAAGAAATAAAGAATAGTACAAGGAAGCATCTTTCAAGGAAAAGATAAGTAATCTTATCCGTATTTATAAAACCCTATGCGGTTTTCTTCTTACGAGAACCACTTTACTTTTTACCATGTGATTAGTAAGTTGGATGATAGAAATGTATTTAAATTTATGTTATTGTGATTGTATTTACTATATAAAAATAAGTAACTAATTTACTATCCATTATACCTGGATATTTTAACAGAATAATAGTTAAAAGCTTATATTTTATTGTAAATTTGTTAAATAGTTGGCATTACTGTGTCTATATGGTTGCTATTACTAACATTATAGTAATTACTATAAAAATGATATTCCTGACTATAATTATTTTACTATGCAATTATAGCTTCAAATACTACATATTTTTCTATCAGTACGGACGAGAGGGAATATAAATTTAACGGCCAGTCGCGCTGGTCCCGCAAGTGTTACGTAACAGTATCAGTACACTGAGAAAAATTAAATATAATCGGGTAATTCCATTACATAACAACGAACGGATGTATCTGATTAAATCGTATATCCGATGAAAAATGTGATCGGTTTTTCAGTGAAATTTCATCGGATGTATCCACGATTTAATTGGAAAACGTAATCGGAAAAATTAACCGTCTGAAACACTATTTAATTGGTCTACCCGATGAAAAATTTTCTCAGTCTTGTAAAACTAACTTTAAGAAAAGGTAAAAACACAGGCGCTGTGTATACGCGTAAAAGGATAATGACAGGCCTCGAGTATTCGATTTAGCCAATTAAAAATTTCACCCGCTTTTATATACATGACCACCACCGTGTCTCCGCTACAACTCTACGCCTCAGGCAAAGATACGCGCCGTGTCTCGTTGCCCGCTTCGCGGGCGCATACGCTCGGCGCGAGACACTACCGAGTCTCTTGATTATTGTCTGGAATTAATTTGATCCACTGTATGGGCGGTGACGTCACGGCTGCATTGTCTTTATTATTCGCGGCGTTAATAAGAGACACGCTCGTGCAATATTCTCGCTCGCTGGAGACGGACGACGACTTCCGAATGTCGCTCGTATCTCCTCCCCACGCACTCGTCGGCGCATCCAAGATGCGTTTATTATGAAAATAAGTGTATCCAGAGCGGTCGCGGATGTTCCGCTTGGTAATAGCTGTTCCTACTACGTCGCATCCCTCGGAAAGCGCGGCGGCGAGGACGCGGGCGGCGGGGGATGGATGGGTATCCGTGAATGCGCTGGCTACAGACACACGGAAAATCGTATGCGGTGGCGTTCGCACACCCACACCGGCCGTCCTGGTGTTGGTGTCCCTTCGACCCGGACACGCCCGCGCGCATCGCTTCTATTCCATGTCGCGGTGCTCTCGACGTACTTCGACGTTTGGAATGGGCGCGCCCTCGGGCTGTGCCAGCGGGATCGCCAGAGCGGATGAAATCGTCGACTGCGATCCGGCGATGTGTTTCCCGATAACGTTAAATCGTCTAGCGCAAGGGATTCCTACGGAATACCGGCGGCGGAAGCAGGCGATGGATATCGTAAAGCGGGCCGCATGAACGATAGCCCGGTGAGATCTCTCCGCAGAACCGAAGACCGCGTCTAGGATGGGAATTCGCGATAGTGTGGCCCCGTGGAACCGCGCGGCGCTATCAATTTCTGGTTGCTGACCGCAAAGTATTTCAGACGCGTAATACTTATTACTCGTACGTTTCCCGTTCTCGCTTAGTTCGGCGCGATTAGAGTGGATTACATTTATCGCGTGTCTCTCCAGATGAAAAAAGTATCGCGCGGGGGGGAATGGACGGCGTGAGGAAGTACAGAGCGGTAAGATGCGGTAAATAAAGGATCGCACAATGAGGAGTAAAGGCAGAATCGTGCCGCGAATTGTACTTATTCCTTGTAGACATTCTGTTGCCGTAATCTCACATAAATTCAAAGAGTCCATTATGTTTATTGCGTGCATTAAAATGAGGAGAAATATCCTATCGTGAAAAACGCACGTGTGAGGTATATATAACGGGGATAAAACAGGTGCAGTAAATACAGGATTATATGCGATCGATAATAAAAGCCAGGAGGAGTTTGCCAGCTTTCGTATTCGGGTAACTACAACTTCTTTCATCTATCTGTTCTTTGATCAATGTGAAGTTGATTTTAACAAAAGCCTGAGATTTCTTTGATGAATTACACAGTTCGACAACACAAAGCCTGACTTCTTAATTAATTAATTGTAGTTTGATAGAACATTATTGAGACGTTCGATTTGTCGAGATATTCCAGTTTATTAATTGAGAAATTATACAGAGAAAAATGTGACGCTCAATTAAAGAAGAGACGAGAGACTCAGGATATAAAAGCGATAATCTTGAATATATATTGCGCTTTACCATATAGCTCGTACACAACACCTGGAATTGTACGCGGAGAGAATTTTCTCTCAAAATTTACCCTGAAAATCATGTAATCGTGGGACAACGTGGCATTTTGAACAACTTTATGAGAGTTTTTGGAAATTTTCCCAAATATTCTACTAGCAAAATGTACGGTAAAATTTCAGAAAACTCTCATAAAATTCCTCGAAATGCCACGTTGTCCCACGATTACATGATCTTCGGGATAAATTTTAAGAAAAACTTCTCTCCGTGCACGACGTTAAATGCTATTTAAATATTTCCACGAGTGCTACAACGACATTTTTCAGCATCCGATAAATCGCGTTCGAGGATTGTAATTTTCAGATGAGGCTATAGTTCGCCACTTTCGAAAAACAACGGAAAATTGTAGATTCGGTGATATATGAGTTTAGGAACACATATATGCGCGTTTTCACATTACGCTGTCCAATTTAATTCTCGACTCTAACAGGCACGCTCTGGTATTATTCCTTCTATTCATGGTTAATGAAGACTCTGCGAGATTATCGCGAAGAATTACATTTCTCGAAGTAACGCGAGACTACGGTTTTCTACGAGTAGCTACGGCACCTCCGACTGTACCGGAAAATAGCGTATCATCGCTGAAAGTTTAACCTTTAATGGAGGCGTCTCGAGTGCAGGTGCAAGGTATTCTTAGCTTTGCAACCGTCGCGATTACAATGTCATTTGTACATCTGTACAGACGTTTGGTACTCGGTAAAAAGGAAACGTTCGTCCCGACAAACTCTTCACTCACTTGCGGCCCTTGTAACGCATATCGCATCGCGTCGTTTCGTTGCCGACCCCCATTGACGTCTCAATTTAATTAACTTATCTGATGAAACTCGAGTCTGGAATTGTGGCGTAACCATTTTTGTCCGAGAAGGCGATCTCGATTAGCGCCGAGCGCGCTAATGAGCGGACACGCGTGGCATCTGTTTATGACGTGAAACTTATGTATACGCGGCCCGGCCGTATTCGGCGAGAATGTCCCACGGACGTTCTAACGAAGAGCGTGTACTTTTTACTCTAATTGCCCCTATAAAAGTGACAAATCCGCACGGCACCCCGAAACTTTCTCCATTGGCCCGCTGCCCTGGCCAATACCCAAATATACCTACTTCATTTACGAGGCGCTCTCTACGCCGCGTCGAGGGGGCCCTTCCTGCACGGTCCGAATATAATAGATAAACGTCTATTCCCTCCCCCGCTGCACCCCACGGTGGCATGCCGACGACGGAGATACGCTTTACGTTCTAAATGCGGGCCGCTTAGATATGCGCAATATCTGCGACTGGCGCGCGATTTGTCTCTCCGGCGTGGCGGCAGTTCGGAAAAAGAGCTGGGATTGAATGGATATATAGCCGGCTTTCTCGCCGAACCCGGGTGCATCTATCTGCATGCGACGCGAGAGACGAGCACGGCGGCGCGACGCGGGGAATGCGGACGGGGCGATGCGACGCAATGCGAGGTGGCGCGATCGAAAACTTTTTTCCGGATTGCACCGTGTGCGAACGGTAGGGAAGGAAGGGTGGAAACGGTCTGCGACCGGTATACTTATGGACTACCAGCATCGACACTTTAGCCATCTGCACCGAAATCTGCATCCGATATATTTAACCTTCCCCGTGACACTTTTCAGTAGCCTCGTTTCTCATACGCGGCAAAACAAGGCGGGGAGCTTTTTCTATCGTTCGGTTACCGGGAAAATATCCCCTTGGCGCTGGATGTGCGTAAGAGTATGGTAATATACTCCGCGGCATAGGTTCGTGACGCGAGGACCATTTTGCAAATTCTGCGTCGCCTTGAATTTCACGTATTTACAAGCGAGTCTGATATAAATCGTCAACCTAATCGAATTCCCGCTCCCTGTACAATTAAGGCAAGAAGCCATAGGCGAGTCGAGAAAAACCGGAGGCCGCTTATCGACTCCGCAGCATCCCGCTGTCTCGCCAAGAAATATGCTCTCGCGAGGCGGCGCGGCGTGGAGATTTCGGAGCGTTTTTTGTGCATCTAGTCGGCCGAGATTTTTTGTAGATTACGGTCACGTTCTCGGGGATCTCTCGCGTCTCCTCTCTCTCTCTCTTTCTCGCCGAGAGCGTCGCGAAGGCTCGCGCCTAGCGAAATGAGAAATGTCGCGCGTGATGACGCCCCTGTATTTTCTCCGATACGACGCGAGCGCGAAATAACTTTCGAAGGGGAAACACGTTGCTCGGCAAGAGCAACACGATCGCGGCAACAAAATTAACACGCCGCGCGATGTTTCTCTGTCACCAAATCTAAGATTAGCGCGCGGAGAACCGCAGTTTCAATCCGGAAGAATTCGCGGCGCTAAAAACTCGTATATTAAAAATACACGCGGTACGTGAACGAAAAAAGAACCTTTCGCGAATAACGGGCGTATTTTTTCGTTCGATATTTTTGGGGACGATTTATCCTCGAGAAAATATCTCGATGGTAAGAGGAAAGGGACAAACAGCTAGCTTTTATTTATATATAATTGGGTGACGTAAAATTGTATTTAACGCTACGCGCATTGATGAAAATATGCGCTCGATTAAAATTTCACGGATCTAATTATGAAATTGTGGAGAAAGTTGCGCGTTATAACTTGAGCGAATTAAGCTTCATATAAATGGAAGACAAGAAGCTCGTTCTTCGACTACTTTTCAGATTATAATGCTATTTATTTCGCGGGCGAAATTATGGTTTCAGATTAAATTGCCGAGAGGTTTAACGGTTTACTTATTCAGAATTAATTCTGTAATACGAAGCCGGTATTTATAATTATGAATTTCAACGCGCGGATTTTACATCCCGTAGCGCAGTGTCGGATGATCTTTCGCTCGTAAAAAATTAATGAAACATTATTGTTGTATGCTCCGATAACGGGACGAAAACGACGAAATAATTAATTCCTTTTCTCTCCGAGCGAAAATTATTGCACGCGAAAGAGGATGAGATTACGTTTTCGTTTTTGCAAGTGAGGCGGCGAATTTTTTTACGCTACCGATACGCGCGCAATGTAGGCGCGAGTTGCGGGCTCCCTCCCCCCCCTCTCTCTCGCCTTGCCAATATTCCACGGTAATGTTGGAGTCAATATACGCGATGCATCGTGAAAATGTCGAATCGCGAGAACCGATGTAGACATCGAGCGAGAGCGCCCCAAGCGCTTTTTGCATGTCCTACTGTCAGCATCAGGAAATTCAATTCGCGAAATTCATCCGTCGCGCGAGACGAAGTCGGGGTCGAACGGAAATTCTTACAATTCTCCCGCTGGCAGGGAGGGGGCGGGGGGGGGGTAGGGGGAGGGAAGGAGGCGCCAAAGCGACGGATTTGAAAAATCTGTTTTCGCCAACGTGCAGGTGACGCCGGGGCTCCATTCTCCCGGCCTCGGAAGACGTCCTTTCTCGAGCCGAGTGAAAAATCGCCATAGGAAAATCCTCGGGGGATCACCCAGACGTCCGGGAGTTCTTGCGACGGCGGCGACGACGACGACGACATGAATCCGTAATATTTACGACGTCAGCGCTCTTGCCGTGAATATATGAACTCGTCGATGGCGCGTATTTACGCTGTAATCAAGCGAGCGAGTCGATTGAATTCCTTTGTTCCGCTGTATCATCCGCGAACGGTAGGAAGCGCGTGAGAAGACATGATTCTCCCGCTCGTTTCGGACTTGTGCGTAACGCATTATCGCCGATATTTAATTACCAACTTTGATTTATACCCCCTTTCGGTATCCTCGCTGTTCCTCGTTCATTAAGTGTGTATCGGAGTTAAGTTTAATTGACTTTTACGCGCCCTTGGAAGAGGCACAGTGAAAAATTTGGGGGTGAGACGAACACCTTCTGAGAACGTAAAATTGAAGGGATTCTTGGAAGATGGGGAACTCACGCGCTATGTGTCGGTGATTCGAGCGACAAATATAAAATGTCATTTATTTGACAAAATTAATTATCACGAGTGGCAGAATTTATTACTTTAACAAAATGAACACGAAACGCAGTTGAAAAGACAACTACATCTTTTATTCAGCCCATTTTATGATTTAACTCCGTTGCTTAATTAAATTAACATATTGAGTAGGAGCACTGGCGACTACTCGTCGAGTCAAATTTAACGTTAAAAATTTAATTGTGTAACAATTTCATATATTTTAATGTAAAAGCTACCTCCCCCTCGCCTTTATTTTATTGATATACATGCAAAAATGTTTAAGAGAATGTAGATCCACTGAGAAACATGCCCGATTAAATACAAGTACATAATAACAAACGGATAGGTATATCCGATTAAATTGTGTATCCGATGAAAAATGTCATCGGTTTTTTAACCAAATTTTATCGGTAACTGCATTTCATCGGATATATACATAATTTAATCGGAAAAATTAATCGAGAAATTAACCATCGGAAACACTGTTTAATTGGTTTATCCGATGGAAATTTTTCTCAGTGTACGTTCAACTGCTTTCAACATTTCTTTTATCAATCGACAAACGTCAATAATACTTTTAATTTTACTTTCTTTGCCAGAATTTATCTGTCGTCAGTTACTCAACGAATACGGTATCGTATTAGCCCTACCTTTTTTCGTGGCTCACCGGTTTTTCTCTCATCCCACCGTGCGGATCTCATACAGTTTTCCCAAACTTGCGATTCGCGCGCACGCTCCCCCGTCTAAGTTTTCCTTTTTTCCCCCGACCGCTTTTAATCACTCGGCGCGCCAATCTCTGATATTCGATATGACTTTCGCACATGAGCAAATATTTGATCGGGTCTGGTCGGCGAATCTTGCCTATCCGCGGGGTAATTTCTCGCGTATTATATCATCTCGCGGCTTGAAAATCGGAAATCCCTTCGCGCGGATCAACTTCGGATCGACTTTCCATGATTAGGCTTATGCTAACAGACGTTTGCAAAGGGCGTCGGCCTTCGCGGGTTTCCTCGAATAAGCTCGAAAACGCGCGAGAGCGCGATAATTATTTCAGTCTCTTTCATCGGCGAAGCACTCTCGGTAATGAGAGACATTCTCCCGGCAGGCGCGGGTGCGCGCACACGTCGTCCTCGCTCCGTCTCGCGCGTTTCGGATGGTCAGCATTTTAATCCAAGCGGGATCAACGCGATGGCACAAATTGTCCCACTATTATCGGTTTTCGATGTTCCATCCACGAATTCCAAACACATTTGACACGTTAGCGGTCCGTTATGTGACCTCGTTTTCCCGTATTTTTCTCGTACAATACAAATTTCCGGAATTGCTCCGCACCCTCGTGCATTGTCACGCGTAATGGCAGATTTAAGAAATTATCTTCGACGTAATAATTTCGTCCGAACAACTTTGATGGCGTACGATGGCGTACGATGGGAAAGAAAAGACAGCAATCCATTTTGGGGCCCACAATTATAGTAATCGAATCATTTGGATTGTTCGTAACTCTAATCTTTTACGAATCTTACCCCGCGTAACTAAAAATCGCAATTAGCTATTCTATCTATATCCAAGATTTTTAAGTAACACTAATCAATTCTCTTAATTAGTTCTGTCGATATTCAGTAACGCAAAGATAATTTTCACTTAAGAGGCACCGAAATGTTGTAACTACAAAAAAAAACGGTCAAAATTTTTCCCAGAGTAGAGTTTTACGAACAATCCAAATAATTCGATTACTAATTGTGGACCCCTAAATGGGTCGCTGTCTTTTTTCCCCCCCCCCAGAGTAAACTGGCGAGAACGAGCCGATTTGACTCCAGAATATACGAGAGCTCAATTATATGCTTATTACGTATTCGCGATTTGAATTCGGAGCGGCGCGTGTTTCGTGAGGCGAATATTCGTGAGATATAATGCCGTGCCAACCGGCCCTTTCATGATCGCCCTCCCTTTCTTTCCCTCCCCCTCGTGTACATGCGATCTTTCTTCTGGTTTCTCGGCCTCGCTATCCCCCTCGCGTCCGCGTCCTCTCCTCTCGATGGCGGCTTGAAAACAGGTTTTGTCACTTCGTGCAAACGCTGCGTCCGTTCGCGCAGGGGAGCGAGATACGTAAGCGCCTTGCAGATTAAACGACACGTTAAGCGCGATAGGCGCAAATGGACCTAGTCACATGACTCTTCCCCTCCCGCTGCGTACGTACAACACACGTACGCCCGTTGTGCGACGTATAATAAGGCGCGATACGACGGCGCAAGAAGATGATCGCCGCGAGACTCGGTAAATCCGGGCGTCCCGGGGTCTCGCCGTCGCTGAAAGCGTCGCGATGTGTCTCGCGTTAACTGATCCCAAGCGTAGGAGGTTGTTCTCTATGTCGCTAACGGGATATTTGTTATGCGCGCGTACGTATGGCACGAAAACATCCCGGTTATAACGCTACTATCTTCGCTGCACGTCGCTCTTTGTGCGGAGAGGTAATAAATTACACGGACCGTTAAATGGAATACTAGTACGTTGCCGTAAGATAAAATTTTATGTGTATTCCCCTTTACGGGGTTATAATAAATATTACAATAATGTAACTTGATTTTATACGACCGCGAAATTGCATTATGACAAGCTGCGTTGCTCGAGTAATTGTAGCGTTGTTATTTGGCTGAGAATGGCCGCGCAAGGTCGTAAATCGCGAATCGAAGTGTCCCAGGCGGGGCCACCGGGCATTGCTACGCCACCGGAGATTTTCCCTCTACTTTCGTCAACATTAGCTTTTATACGCCATTTACCTCCGTGCCCTAATCTCCATTTTTATTACTTTATGCATTTCTGCCGCGGAGGCTCTTAAAAACACACTCCGCGGCCGCTCCTCGGCGTGTAACAAATGTACCTCTCCCTTTTATCCTGTTTCGCTTTGATAAAAACGACGCATAAGGCAAACCGTATTATTCTTAACCGCGCCCGCGGATAGACGTCGTTATAGCGGCAAAGCACACTTATTTAAAGACAATATTCGCGCGTGTACACAACGTAAACCTAAATGGCGCGCATGCACTCGGAACTAACGGGGAGGCTTGGAGAATCCTTAAAGTAAATGCGCTCGCGGGGTCGGGAACTTACGAGCTTGTTGTTAGCAACTTCAGACTCGGTTTGCCGGTTGTTGTTCCCCGCGGTTTCGCCGCGCTGCGCCTATACCGCGGCAAGCGGCAAGCGGCAAGCGGCGGGATGTCGCGGGATGCTGCCGCGAGGACTTACGGGCCGCGCTAAGAGAATTCAACGTTAATGATCGCAGGGGAGCGACCATTTCCCGCGCTCGCCACATAATTGCTGCCGTTGCAATCATTGTAACACAGCGATGCAAACGGAGGGCGCCGGCGAACGGACGTGCCCGCGCGGGACGGAGGAAATGCCGCGCTGCGTGCACGTGCACTCGCGGCGGAGAGCACATAAACGTGGCGTTACGGGCTTCGGGCCCGGTCGTTGCGCCACTACGTTCCGGGGGCACGAATTATGGGAGACATTTGCGCGGTAGTTATCGTTTTCGGGTTATTAAACCATTTATCTAACGCACAGCGAGCTCCTTTAAATTCTCGGCCAATGGCGGTGCCGCGCGCAGCGCGGCGGTCTCGTCTCTCGTCTCTCATCGTCATCGCCCGCTTGAAGATTACTTCCATCTACGTCGGTATCGAGCGCATTTCACTGCACGTTTCGCTCCCTCGCCGGTATCATTCCGGAGATATTGGATATACAATTCGACGTAAACGTAGGGGGCGGACAATACGTCGATAAAAGATGAGATTCAAACAACGCCGAGATACCCTTGTATGTATCTTTCGAATCAATTCGTGCGAGTCAATCGTCGCCGGTGACCTGCAAACGCGGTCTTTCGTTCAGCAATTGCCGTCACGATACTTGAATGTATTCGCCGGTAACTCGCGCGCAATCCGTCGCCAAATATTAACCGATTGTTAACGTGAAACGAAAGAAGAATATCCTCTTTTTCCGGGTATCTCGAATAGTTTGAGAAGTACTTGCGCTTTGAACGTAGCAATAGACAGCCTGCGATATTAACACCGCCGTTACAATAGTATATACTATTATATATATTTATACAGTTTGCGATATTTACTTTAACGTATACACCCAGCACGCGTTCGGCACAGAACATATCCATTAACATTTTGGAGGAGCCGCGTTGGAGGTATCGAAGATTGGTGTGTCGAGCCATTAAAGTATTTGCCGTCGCCCCGCGAGCGAAGTGACGTTCGAAAAACGGAATTTCCCCGAATTTTATGACTCGCACTCTCTTGGCAGGCCCCGAATATATTTCCAAATAAAGCTTTCACCGCGCACCGAGCTTCGTCGCTCCGGCTGCTGCCGGAGGAGTGTAACAAAAGCAGACGCGCCTCCGCGACGCGCGGCACATAAGAACACGGTCGGTGCCGCGGCTGTTGCCGTATTTTTTCCGCGATAAATCCATCAGCGTCGCGGCGCGCGATGCGCCCCTCGCATACGCGAGCCGCGTTTATACGGACGGCTCTCCGAAGTCGCGGACGAGTGATATTAAAGAAGCGGAGAGCGTGTACGGCGGACGAGGAGCGGGCTGCAAGGTCGGAACTTTCCGCGCGTTAATCTCGCATACGTTGGTCCCGACCGACGTTTCTTGTCGCTTCAGCTGGCGCTGCGCGCCCCCAGCTCCCCGGCCGGGAATATTTGACGTTAATGATTATAAAGTAACCGGCACCCTCCGCACTCATCGGCTAATTGCTCCGTTTTAAATGCCTCGCGGCGTATGCCCGCGATGCCCGGCTCGGCGCGGTGCGACCGAGCGCCCGGGCAAGATTTACGAGTCGAACCGAACCGG
>NW_011967226.1:1158061-1191113 GCF_000949405.1 Vollenhovia emeryi | reverse complement strand
CGGCGCGGCGTGCCGAGACGGTGAGGCTGCCGCTACTTTTTGTCCCTGTATAATCTTCGCGACCGCGTTATTTTTATTTCGAGTCTTAACGTCATCGGCCTTGCGCAGAGTGACCGCCATGAAAGCCGCGACGATTTCTCAGCTCTGCGTTCGATGGGCAACGAAACCAGGGACCGTCGCGAACAACGCGAAAATCGCGCTGACCGCGTCGGTGGGTTCGGTATAGGGGAGTAGCACCAAATATCGCCTACAAGGGGGTAACCACTGCATGTTATAATCGTGGGGTAGTGTCTCCGAAATCATTATGAAATCCTTATGAAATCCCCATGTAAATGTTTTGTCTTCATTTTCAAGTTTCTTCACTTGTTAGACAATAAACATTAAACTTGAGCATTTTCTCAGCCCCTTTTCATTTTCCAAAAAAAATTACTTCTTTCAGTGAATATCCAAATATATATATCATAGTTCACACCCATAAGGGCGTGTTCTTTTCATAATAAGACTGAAGTAGTTGCTGTCAGAGCAAGAGCGAGTAGAAACTTTGATACACCTTTGCGCGCAAAGGAACGGTAAACAGTAAATACAAATACAAAATTACTTTTCGTTAAGACCACGGTTAGACTAGTGGGAAAAGTGGGACAAGCAAGGAAGCACGTTTTCTACCTAACCGAATACTACAATCTTAACTGAAATTACTTCTGCAAGCAAATACTTCTTGGTAAAATAAGAAAAATATATTTTGCGGTTTAACAACGTCACATATTTTTAAACGTGCATATAAGAGAAAATTATTTGCAATTAGATGATAGTAATCAGATGAAATCGGTGGGACAACATTTCAGCTAGTGGTTACCCCCTTGATCGCCTATGTACCCAATATCGCCCAACGCCGTTTTAGCGAAACTAATATCGATATCTGTTAACTGTGGGCAGAATTGTGCGTAAAGTAGGGTAATTAGCTTATTTTATGAACAACGCTGGTGTTTTTAATATAATTGTAACGATAATGACACTTGTATAAAATGACATCGGCTGATCTAATGACAGGGGCTTGCGGGAAATAGTGTAGTTGTATTATTGCTTGTTTTTTTCCAAATCCAAGTGTACCGCGTTAGATAATATGAATCAGACAATCGTGTGATGGTATTACAATTAAACGTCAAAACGCAATGTCAGTTAAGTATTAACAATTAATTTAATATTAGCTCACAAGTAGGTCATGTTAGGAACGCGTTTAAAAAAATGGCACTTTTCATTTTGTTACAAAATTTGCGAAAAAAACTTACAACATTTTCCAGTTGGTGACAAATAAAGTGACGTCTGTCCGTCATTTTAAGCTCCATCAGAACTCTTTTCGACCAATTTTGTGGCCACAGGGATAAAAAGTAGTTAGGGTAGGCGATATTTGGTGCCGCCACTACCTTATGTTCCGCGCCTGCATCGCGGTGTTAAAAATGACCGGTGATCCTTTCAAGTTCTTTTTCTCCCGAGGAGAGAAGGAGGGGAGCGACAAGAAGAGAGACGTTGTTACAGCAGTGATATTTTCTCGTTGTGGTAAACGTTCTTACTTAAGACCCGGCCGCGAACGGGCGCATTGACTTAACAAATATTTACCGAGTCGATACGAGTATGTCGCATCGCGCGGCTACGGTAACGCATGTCTTCAGTGACAATAATGCCATGCGACGGCGCGGTGGGATTTTGCCAGAGCGAGCGCGGCGCATTTGGATGCGTCCAATATTCGACAGATTTTTAGAAACGTATCTGGCTCTCGGCGCGAAAATTTATCCGAGAAAATTCGAGGAGGAAATTCATCCGAGAATCATAAATATACTTACGTCGCGGAGATGGCAAGTACGCATCTACGAATTTCTGCATCCAATTTGGAGTCGAGTTCGTCTTGGTAGAAAAAATAGGGGGTAGCGTTTTAATACTTGAACCGCGTGCATGTCTATTAAGCTCGTACCGCGCTGTCGTGCGCACGCAATAAATGAAATAACGTTCTGTAACATAACAGTTGATATCGGGATAATTATGGAAAATAAAGGAACGGATGGAAGAGCGTTTCGTTGCGTTCTGTCTGCGGCGTTCCGTCTACACGGCGCTGGAATTAAACGAGACGTTAAAAAGGTCCGAATATTTATAAAGCGTGTCGGTTTTTTATGCGTGTCTCCGTTCCTACTAAAATTGCTTTGTGCACATTCTTCTTTTTTCCTCCTACCTAAGTGTGGTCTTCGGCGTCGCGTTAGGAATTCGCCAGGCCTTTTAGCAGGCAAATTATTTAAAGATAAAAGAAAGTCTGGATATTCCGTGGAATATTTCTTACTCTTTTTCTCCTGAGACGCTCCGTGCCATTCCGATACGTTATATATCGAAGGGAGAAGGTATACAAAGTACATTTCGAACAACACTGTTAACATACAAGTTTATTGCAACGTACAACAATGAAGAGAATACAAAGATTACAATTATACAATTGGTAAAAATAAAAGAAGATTAGTTTCTTCAAATTGCCGGTATAATAATAAAATTTCAAACTTTATTCTTCCTCAGCTGGCCACATTCATTAATTAACAGGATACAGATAATTTATTGCGAAAAATATTACCTCAGCCAGGGTTTGAACCTGGACTTCCCTTACTCTCTAGGCGGGCGTCTCACCAATTCGACCACTGAGGCATGTGGTAATATTTGTTGCAATTACAGTATAAAAATGACATTCTCGCGTTTATTTTTATATATTTTTCGACTTTAAACTGCGCGCCGATTCGGGTTGTCGGCCATACACAGAACTGTCGACACGATAGGTTAGGTAATCTATAACTTTTTCGAGTAAATAGACTTCTTCTTAAGCTCCTAAACTTAATTTCAATGATGCCATGCTGTTCTTTCACTTAATCTGAATAGTAGGACACTGTCGGTTCATACACAAAAGCCACATAATTTGTATATTACGCAAACGTTTTCACGAATTGACAGTTCTAGGAGCAAAAGTGCCAAACGTGCAGAATCACTCCAGCATCCCCTCATATATTGTACCTCGTGCTAATATACCGAGAAAAATATCTTCTATCAGCATGTAACTCAAATCTCAAGTATACTTAAAAAATTGTACCTCGAATTTGGCGGTGCTACGCGACACTAGATTAAGAGCGTAGGTAAATAATCAAAGTTTAGAAATAAAAGAACTGCTGTTACGATGTGTCCAGCGGTAATAACAGTAGGATGAGAGAGGCGGAAACGGGCGTAATTGAGCGCGTATCATTAATAATGTGCTGTGTTATTTATAATTTTTCGTGTCTATGTGTCGAAATGCGCGACATCTTTCTCAAACTTTCTTTGAGTGACACATTGACGGGTGATAAAGGTTGATTAAGATCGTCGTTGCATTATTGTAACCCGTGACCGTCCATTATTTCTCGTTAAGACTACCTTTCTTTATGATCGACGAGCATTGCCGATGTATCTTGGCTCAATTGATCTAATAGGAACTAATTATTGTTCGTTATTGCATCGCTCGTGCGCCTCCGAACCCATAACGGTTGCGCGTGCTCGTATATAAAATTTACAATTCTTATAACTTCATCCGTTATCATGTGCTTATCATTGTTAATCAATTTGCGATACCACAGCCGTTAACTTCGGTACGATGCACGATTATTAAGTTCGTCGGACACTTGATAATATTATCTAAACGCATGTCTATGTATTCGCTATGAAATAGTCTACGTGTGTTACGCAGGCGAGACTCCATTCTCTCGAATTACCCGCGTCATAATAAAACGCGCTATTATATGCGCTTAAAGCTGCGATAACCCTTTCGATGTTTAATTCGCCGTCTGGACGAAATAAGAGTATTTATCTCGGCAAACGCGCTCTCATCCGGTTTCTCGTTCCACTCCACTTTCTCCTCGCGCCGATATATTTCTGTGAATCTGTTCGCATTTTTTAATTCGTCCGACTTTGCTCGATTACGGTCGTTAACCGATAGGAATGACGACGCACTCGAACATTAAGCAAACTGCACCTTATCGCCGGTCAACTCACGTAAATATCCGTTTATATGGTTTCTATTCGATCCGAAACATCTCACTCGGCTGTCTTATAAAATACTTGTTACTCTCCCTCGACGCTTTCGTTGGTATTTTATTTATATGCATATTTACACATGCCCGTCTCGATTATCCCGTAACTTTGATCATAGCCTTTCAATTTCGAGTTATGTAAACGATAAAAAATGACATTATACGTGTTCCCTTCGATGTCTCGGGATTGTTGGTGTCAAAACATGTTCCAAAGAATTCTCGATGGACGTTTCATGTAACCCTTTGTAATCGAAAGGGTGATATTATTTGCGAGCGTTTTGTCGAGCCCGTAAGTTTAATAACGTGAAAAGATATACACGAAAGAATTGGAAAGAATTCTTTCAGGTCGCTCTATTAATCTCTTTTCGCACGGGCTATTTAGCCCTAGAAGGGCTGCCGCTGTTTGGGACCCTCGTCGCTAATATTTCTTCGCGCGAGGCACAAACGAAAGAGCCGGGTGCGACGAACCGAACTGGTCTAGATCTCAGCATTAGCGATGCGAAGATGCTTACACGTCCGTCTTCCGCGAGGGAGACGTTTCTACTCGACGCGCTCGGTCTCTCCCTCTCTTTCGTCTCGTTCGATTGCAGAGTTCCATTTAGGTCGTCGCTGCCTGCTTCCCGGAGATGGCCTGAGAACCAGTTCCGTAAACGCCCCAGCGTAAACGCGACTAGAGACTCCGCCGCTCCCTCTTGAGGCCAGGCATCCTTCAGGAACGAACAATTAGTTTTACCGTCTTGTTGTTCCCCTTAATCCACGTTGCCCGAAAACTTTGTATTTACCTGAACGCGGCTGGATACTTAAAATTGACGGAATCACGGTTCAAGTGACAATACCAGCGTACTACGTAATATTGTGACTGTTTGCTTGAAAATTTTGAAATTGTAGTGACAAGTCGAGTCTTATTTAGACTCCTTATATTAGAAAACTTGCAATTTATGAAATTACGCGTTCGATATTTTCGAGTAACTTGCACATACTTTTTGTACGTCGCATTTCTATCCAATCGCAGCGGTGTAAAAAGAGCTTTCTTTCCACTCTATTAATTTTTATAATGAGATAAAAGTTGTAAATTAATTAGTTTCAACTTTTTAATCAACTTTGGCCTGTTTCACATGCATACAGTTTATTTACAAGCTTACCCGTCAAATTAATAAGGAACATAATTTATAACTTTTAACTTTTTAGGATTTATAATCTTTGTTTTACTTATAATTGATTTGGCTGTTTATTGCAAAAGCTGTGGAGAATAATTGTCTCGCCGCATGACGTTTTATTAATTATTTATTTAATTTAAAGCATACCGCTGCAAAACAAGTGATCGCGCAGTTTGAAATTCGCCCGCTTCTCTCTTGTGGCTCTTTTTCCACCATGATTCTCTTTGTTCTTAATTTAAATATATCTCGTTACGCATTACGCACTTTCCACGGCGATCCGCAATCTGTGCGAGCTAGGTCGGCTGAAGGCCTCCATAATCATGGTGAAATAAGCCCGCGCAGCTGGCTCGCTATTGTCCTGTATTACGTAAACTTCACTACTCTCCACCTGCATTATGCACCGACTTGCGAACTCGCGCACTGCAATTCGTGGACTCGTTGCCAGAAGCTCGTGCCCGGCATTCACAAAAATGAAAGCCCTTTCAGAAGTCTCTTAGAAGAGTCCTATAATGAACTGTGGAAGGAGATTGCCCGCGTTTACCTATTTTAGGACGGTGTTTCGAAATGAAGAACAGTTTTCTGCGCAAGCGTTTCTCTCGCCCGTTCTTTTTTCTCCTCCCCCCGGTTTCCTTTTTATTCGCAACGAGTGCACTCCTCCGCTCTACCTTCGGCTCGATTCCGCTGCATTCCGTAATTGCATGCGAACGAAAGTCTCAAAGTCGATAATTAAACGCCGTCGGTGAGACTCGCTTGCCTCCCCCGGGGGGATAGGGCGAGAGGAGTCAAAGGCACATAACGTCCAGGATTTGCCGACTTCGTCGTCCTATTTGCGCAATAATTTCGCGCGTGTAGCTTTTCCGCCGGCTGCATAAATGTCACGCTCGGTGGGTATGTTACGCCTTCGCTCGAGAGTTGGCAAATTGGATTAAGCGGTGTATCCGGGGCTCAAGGAACTAATGGGTACTAGGGCCACCGGCTTCCGCTGACTATAAAGTTCGCGGGCTGGCTGGGCTGGCTGGTTGGTTGGTTGGCTGGCTGACTGGCTGGTTGGTTGGCTGGCGCCTACGCCGATGCCGGAGGTAACAGCAGGCGGCGGTGTGATTTCGGCTGTAGGGACTAGCTCATGTCGCTTTAAACTGTCACGCGTTGACAGCGGTCTACCGCCGCAGCGGGGATATCTACCGAGTTTATTATCGCCGACGCAAATCCTGGTCGCGGCTTGGGCGCCGCTGCGGTTCTTTTACGCGGATCAGAAATTCTCTCGCAGCTTTAGCGGCGGATCTGGCGCGCGGAGTGCAGTGCGATGCGGGAAAACAAGAGTATATCTACGAGCATTTCTCTCGGGCGAAAATAATCCGAAGGGGGAAAAGTTTCATCAAAAAAATAAGAGGTATAAAGTCGAGGCGGACATTTTTCGAAAGTCACTTATTGCTCAACAAGTTCTTCCGGGATTGCGTCCTCGTCCGAGATATTTATTTCATTTAAATGCGTCTAACGCGAAAGGAGATTTTCCCAAAGGTACACGTATTGTTTTACACGATTTCTGCGCTTTAGCTGTATCGAAAGCGAAGTTGTTTGTCGGGTACGTGTATTAATATGGATGTCGATTTAGCATGTTTTTGCGTAATACGCGGGTAATCCTCGTCATTATGCAATAAATCGAGATTAGGCGATAATATGCTTCGGCGCGGGATTGTATACGCTCTGTCGATTAAACTTTAGATTGTGTTGCTCGCGGGGAAACGATTAGGTGAAATCGTACGCGAGACACACGGGGAAAGAGGAAACGCAATATACGCGCCGTCTCCGGTGGCCGTTATGGATTTCCGCGGCTGTTCGGCTTATCTTCTTTAACTTTATCGATTAGCGGAGCGGTGTGAGAAATGGGTTAAGCAATGTATTAAGAGATCTCGACAGCTCGGGATATACACGTGTACACGATTGGATTTTCGCGAACATACCGCGAATACGTGACGGTGGTGAACGCAATATACGCGTCTGTATGCGCCTCGCGCGGCAATACGACAGGATTGTCGGCGGTGCGACTCTTTAATGGCGCATTAGAAGCACTCAGCGTTTCGCATACGCTTGTAACCCCTTCGGAGACACAATTATTAAATTACGCTTAATGGTCGCTAATAGCTCGGATTAAAATCGTCCGGGATTGTTGGCGAGTTCCCCCGGAGGGAGAGAAAAGGGGGCTTAAAAATACGAGCGACGAACTACGTGCAATGGACAAGTTTCCGGGGAGCAGCTCGTCCAGTTTCCGCCAAGTTCGGAACCTCACCTGGCCGGTAATTCGCAAACTGAAGGCTGAATCCCGGAGACGGAGTTACGTCGAAATCATTCATTGGAAGACGACCGGCGGACACGCGGGGCGGGTAGGGAGGACGGAGTGACCGTTTGCTACGAATGAATAAAGTTTCCAAACAAATTTCGCCGGGCGAGAGGACGTCGTTTGCAGCCTGGGATTCGCGGTAAACTACCGCGAAGGAACGCGCTGCCGCTATCAAACTCGACTTAGCCCCTTAACGTTGGAGGAAAAGAGGCGGAATTGACGTTTGGAAGAGGCGCCGTCCGTGAGTTTGTGAGGTGCGCGCGAAAAGGAACTGGCGAAAAACTTGGAGTCGTCGCTAAATGCCGTAACTATCCCGCTTAAAACGCGGCAAATGCCCTTCGTGACGGGCATTAGCCGTTCCGTTCTGTCTGCGGGGACGGCTAACAAAATTGGATTCCGCCCACGGAGCGGTGTTACAACGTCTCGTATGAATAAATTCATTCACTTTGGTCCCACCGCCGCCCCTGTCCCTCGCTCTCACCCTCTCTCTCTCTCTCTCTCTATGATCTTCCCTTTATCCTTATGCCCTTTTAGCATTCATACCGGAATGAGACTGTTCTCGGTGCATTTATTGCGCCGCGCTGCGGCCGGGAACGAGAGAGTACCGTTTAAAGCGTAATTCGAAAAATGGAAAATACGCGGGTAGTCGCCTTTGATAATGTAATAGTTTGAATAATTGTTCCGGTAGTCGTCGCTCTTCGAAAAGAGGAAGCGTCGCGCGTGAAAATCGCGCCGCGGGCGAGTCGCGTTACGCAGCCACGCAGATGTGCGACGCAGCGTTCGTATGCGATAACCTCGTGCGTCTGAAACGGCGTTTAAACGATCGCGATATTAATATTTCGTTAGCGGGAGACTTGCGAAGATTATAGCTAGCTACATGTGAATAGCTCGAGATATGAATATGAATAACTTTTTATTTTACTAATAAGAATTCTTGAATGTCGCCAGCGAGATTTATCAACGCCAGTGTTTTCTTGACCATACACCTGGCATCTTTAATAATACAGAAAATTTATTGCGAAAAATATTACCTGGGCCTGGGTGTGAACCTGGATTTTCCTATACTCTAGGCGCTCTAGGAAAAAAAAAGACAGCAACCCATTTTGGGGCCCACAATTAGTAATTGAATTATTTGGATTCTTCGTAACACTTTACTCTGGGAAAATTTTTGACCGTTTTTTTTTGTAATTAAGCAACTCAACATTTCGGTGCCTTTTAAGTAAAAGTTATCTTTACGTTCCTGAATATCGACAGAACTAATTAAGAGAATTGATTAGTGTTACTTAAAAATCTTAGATATAGATAGAATAGCTAATTGCGATTTTTAGTTACGCGGGGTGAAATTCGTAAAAGATTAGAGTGTTACGAACAATCCAAATAATTCGCTTACTAATTGTTGGCTTCAAAATGGGTTGCTGTCTCACCAATTCGTCCACCGAGGCATATGATAATGTTTGTCGCAGTAACAGTATAAAGATGTTGTCTACGCGTCTATTTCGACCTTTTTTCGAACTGTTGAATACGCGATTTTAAGTTTTCCCTCCCCCCCTTTCCCAATTGCGTGGCAATAAATTTTCTGTATCATAAATGCCAGGTATGGTAAGGAAAACACTGGTTTTCATTTTCTCCTTTGACTTATATCAGAGTTCCAGAAGTGGTTAAAGAGGAGATTTTAAGTAACAAGCGTCAGTATTTCTTTTATCTTCCCCCGCTGTACGCATACATTCAATTAGTGGCGAAAGATTTAAGATAATATCAGGAGAACAATGTCTTAGCAACGTCCGCAAACATGTGTTATTATCTATTTATCGCGTCACATGACATATCCTACTTCGTGTGTGGTTTTAAATTAGCCGACATTGCCTGTGCAACTTAACGAGCTCCGCTAATTAAGATGATGATGACCGTACAGCTGATAAGCACGTAACGACGAGCCTTTGCTAATTATCGCGTGTGCTATACCAGTGATTATCGTTTTTCATATTAGTCGGCGGCGGCACCAACTAGACAATTAATATGCAGGAATACGTTAATATTACGTGCACAAATGGAATTTCGTTATAAATCAAACGTGAGAACTCGCAGTGGCTCGCGATAAATTCGCGGAGGACTTGGAGCATGTCGCGTTTAAATTTGCGCGAGTGTCCTCAATTATAATTCGACGCACGTTTCGCCCAAGTGGCTACCGAGAAAAATACCGTACTTTCGACGTCAAATGTTACGTAATAACGGTTATAGTTTAAAAAGTTAAATCCCTTCCGTCGCGATGTAATTGCGGCGCTATCCGAGAGTTCCACGACTTTTGTCACGATATCCACATTCCGGGCGGGAAAAACGCGATTCGTGCCTGGCCGCAATCATTAAAGGAATTAACGTGCGCAAGAGATAACCGAGCTAAGGAGATTCACATTTCTAATTAGTCGTAAGAACGCGATATCTCCTTTTATATGCCGCCACTTGGGGCGAGGGCGACGCGGAGGGCGCAGGGCATTTGCATGAGAGATGTTCGAGAAATCGGCTGGCGGCCAAAGTAGCGAGACTTTGGCGAGGGAACTGGCTTCCTGGCGGGGCAATATTCCGTCCCGATGTACCTTTCGCAATGTATTCACGGTCCGCACGGAAATTAGGTTAACATTTAATTCCGATAAAGGCTTCGTAATTCTCCCGGGGACGAGATTGCGGAGTCGTCCGGGAATTTTTTTTATTCGTTACTCCCAGAAACCACACCCGTGCAGAGCTACATTATCAAACTTTAAGTGTGTCGTATACTCGGAACAAGAAGCGTCGATTTATGGTAAAAATTTATATCTCCGCTTAAAAACATTGTAAAAAGATCGTAGAACTTTGCGAAAACATGCGAGATTTTCTTCTCAAGCTTTTTTTGTAATTTCTCAAGAGCTACTACCTGTTCCCGAAAACTAATATGCATCTCGCGTTTTTTTTTTGTATATACGCGTACGTACGCGTAGTAATAAGCGATTTTAGCCCTCCGATAATAGATAGACGCCGAGGGGGGAACAATGTTCCTAAATCCTTAGCGTTCTCGCGTGGAAACGTGTTTCTTCGCAGCCGGCGGTCGTTTCGAGATTGTTATTAAAACTTTGCGGCGCAGTACTCGTAACTCGTGGTTACGTTGCCCTGGCTGCGGAGAACGGTGTACGCGTGTTGTATAGCGTGGAAAAGGAAACGCCGGACAATGCGACGGGAAAAGCGGGAGCCTCGCGTCGGAGGGACGCACCGGGTACATGCGCGTCCGCGACGCGCCACCGGAGGGGCAGATGGCTCGCGACTCGCGATAAGAACGCTTCTCGTCGTCCACAAAAAAGCACGACGACTTCCGTTTACTTTTTTCGGACGGCGGCCTGAAAAAGCGACGCCGGCGGCGAAATTTTCACGCGGAAGATACCGCGGGAGGGAGCGAGAGGTGCCGGTGATTGAAGCGCGCGGCCCTCGCGTAGTGGCGGGTGCCCGCCGTATATCGCAGGCATGGCGTCTGTGTAAGGAGACCAAACTGGGCTCGATTATACGTCACCGAACGTGGGCCGACATTATTGCATAATATTGAATCAAAATTTCGCGATCTTGATCTCACTGGCTCGTAGATACAGCGTACAACCGTTGTTATCTGGGGGTTGATTTCTGGAACTTACGAAAATTGCAAGTGAGTGAATACTAGAATATTTATAATTTCAACCTGTGAATTCGCTCACTTTCGTAATTTTCACAAGTTTCAGAGATACACAATCCACCTCCTCATCTCTCTCACGAACTCTCGCGAAAGCTTCGCGCATATGACAACCATGTGACACGCACGAATGCGAATCGGGTTAGTCGTTCCTTGACAGCGCACCCAGTGATTCTTTACGGAATGAATATTTCTCGAAAATGTCGGCCCACTCTGATTACGGGAGTTCGGTCTCCTTGTACAGACGCAAGGATCGATCCCGGCAATCGACCAGAGGCGCGTCGTCCTCTCGGGACGCGACGGGAAGCCGAATGTGATCGATGGTCCGCGGATTGATCCCGGGTCTTCGGGAGCAGAATGCGTCGGCTCGTAAGAGGATTTCCCGCATTAGGATCGTTGCCGATACGCCACCGGAGGGCAACGGAGCAATGTTGCGCGACGCGGAACGCAACGCGTCGTGCGTTGTATTTCTTCTCTTTCTTTTTTTTTTATGACGACCAAGCCGGGATTCCCGCCCGCCTTGGCTCGTGCCTTAACGTCGGAGACCTTAAACGAGAGCGGCCATTGTCGCGCACGCCCCGCTGAAAAGTACCGCATTCGAGGCGCGATGAATTACCCTTTGACGATCCGCGCGGATGACGCGGTAATGTCGAGGGACATTCCCGCGAGCGGGGAAACGTATATCGCTCTTGAAAGACTAAACTTCATTCGTGCGTTTCCAGAGCTCCGTTTCGAGCGCGAGCTCTGGAGAGGCCCGTAACGCACCCCACTCGGCAGTCGCGCGGCGTAAGGAACCTTTGAGGCACCTCCGATCGACTGATTTAATGCATTCGCGGGGGGCAGGACGGGGGGGGGGACGCGCGTTCGTTCTCATCCCTCTTTTTATTCCGAGGGCTTTTAAATGGCTGTCGAGCGGACGCGACTACCAGCAGCGGGTGCCTGCACGTCGTAGCTAAAGCGAACGGCAGCCATTTACACTTTCGCGTCGCCACGCATTTATCGCCGGTTCCCCGATCGCGAGAGAAACGGGCGCGACGTCGGTTTAATCCGCCTCTCTCTGTCTCCGTCCCGCCGTCAAGGCGAATCTCCCGTCCCCCTCCCCTCCCCCCCCCCGTGTCGCGCGGCCGCAAACGAAGTTGGTGGTTCGGGAAAGTACTTTCAGACGGAAGAATCGTTTTCTCGACGCGCTTCGTCAATGCCGCCGCGTTACGCCCTTCAGACTTTTCTTATAAACCAGTGAAGCGACCCGAATCTTTTGCATGCTCCATTTTATTGGTATTCAATGAACGGAGGCTTCCGCGCCTCGGCGAAGTTGGATTTTGCGGGAATTCGAGGAAAGGAGGCGCGAGGAAAGAGAGTCGGCGTCGCGCGCGCACACGCGTAATGTTATTAAGAGGGATGTTTCTATTCCCAAGATATTCGCCGGGGAGAGGGGGGGGGGGCAATTACGTTGATTACCCGCGCGATGCAGCGCGACATATTCGTAGGCGCTAATCAGCCGCGCGAAGGGAACGGTCGAATCACTCCGCTCGAACGAATGATTGATCATCGAACGAGGCGGCACGGCCGTGTATAACGCGTCATATTTCTCCTCATCCGCGCTAACATCCGGAACTACCGGGCATTCCCGCCTCCACCCCGCCCCCCCCCTTCCCTCCCTCTCCCACCCGTCGCACCCGGCTTAACGACTTTGGCGGGAATTCGCGCCTCGTGTTTAGCGTAACGAGGCCCTGTCTGATTCTGACATTTTGTTTGGGCACACACTCGTGTCTACGTTCGCGAAGCAGGGCAAGACAGACACGCCGAGCATGTCAACAGCGAACGCGGGATATATTTGCCGCACTTAACCACTTAACCACGTGCATGTATTCGCGTGACGTTAAGATGTTAACGCACATGTACAATTTATCATGACGTTTAATACATGCGAAATTATTACGACGTATATTACGCGCGTCGAGATGACAGGCTTGCGACGATAGATTATTATTGAATTTATTTACCAGTGGATTACTTACAACTTTTATATCGTGAATATCGCTGAGAGCAAACTCGACTTAACATTCCAGTTAATTTTCGGTTTAACCAAATTGAAGGTCGGAAGTCACAAATAGTATTTAATAACGCCAGTAGTTAGAAACCAATGATATCCAATTTTAACGACCTGCACTGGCCAATGTTTATATTTTAAAAAACAATACAAGTTACGACGTTTCGGTCCCCGATTTGGACCCTTATCAAATAATCTGAAATCATGTATAACTTTGCACGAACATTGCTTAATAAATTGATTACAACGAAAACAAACCATAAAAAATCAAGGGGGTAACCACTTCATATAATCGTAGGACAGTGTCTCCGAAATCATTATGAAATACTTACGAAATCTCCGTGTAATTGTTTTCAAGTTCTTTACTTGTTAGACCATAAACATTAAACTTGAACATTTCCTCAGCTTGTTTTCATTTTTCAAAAGAAGTTACTTCTTTTAGTGAATATCCAAATATATGTCATAGTTCACACCTATAAGCGCGTATTCTTTTCACAATAAGACTGAAGTAGTTGCTGTTAAGGCTGGTCTACAATACATGGAGTAAGCTGGAGTAAGGAGTAGGAGTAAGGAAATAAATCCATTTTATTTCTTACTCCTACTTCAGCTCTTAGGCTTACTCTCGGTGAATCAAAATGCCATCAATCAGTGTTACAATTATTTTAAAAATCATGCCCGTATTTCAGCTTCCTTACACCGAAAGCTAAAAGTTAGGGCTCTCCCTTACTCCTTACTCCACGCTTACTCCACGTATTGTAGACCACGCATTAGAGCAACAGCGAGTTGAAACGTTGATACACCTTTGCGCGCGAACAGTAAACAGTACAACAAATACAAAATTACTTTTCGTTAAGACCACGGTTAGACTACTGGAAAAAGTGGGAAGTAAGGAAACACGTGACCGAATACTACAATTTTAACTGGAATTACCTCTACAAGCAAATATTTCTTAGTAAAATGAGAAAAATATATTTTGAAGTTTAACAACGTCACATATTTTTAAACGTGCATATAAGAGAAAATTATTTGCAATTAGATGATAGTAATAAGATGAAATCGTGTAATCGGTGGGACAACATTTTAGCTAGTGGTTTTACTCCCTTGATAAAAATCATACCTGTTACAAGATTGTTAAAGATCGCATATTAATTGTCTGGCCAATACCATTGTGACAGTAAGCTGTGTACAAGCAAGAGACTGATTGCATTATATTATACGTTAATACGTTATAGTGATTTAATAAATGTCAAGAAAAATTCGAATTATATTTCAGAGTGGATGTTCTCTTCATGAATTGTTAGTCGATGCATGCGTGCTTGACAGAAATGTTAAATTTAATATGTTATCTTCTAACTGTTTTCTCTTCCTATTTTTCGCAAGCGTAATGTTAGTTAATCCGCCGAATATAAGTAACGAAAATTTTTCCATCTGCAAAAACTTCGTGGCTCGGAAATATCGCTGCCTATTTTCGTGGAGGAAACAAAATTCCAGATTTATCAAAGCTAACGTTTTTCTGTGTAAATGTTCAAAAATTTCGCATCGAGATAAAAAGAAATACGAATAAAAAGTTGAAAGTTATCATGTAACAGCTTAAAACGTAATTAGGAATGGCGTGCTCTCGGGTATCCAGTTAATAAAATAGAAAATAATTATACTTGCGGCAAATTCAGGAGAGAATAACGCATGGAGTTGCAATTATAATCGAAAGATAGAGATACATTTGATGATAGAGGGCCAACGTTTCGTCCGTTTCAACGGTATCGATTCAGTCTGCATAGGAGTTCCTTGCGAACGTGATGCTATCTAGATATAACCAGATGGAAACGAGTTCAACGTCTCGTTCCGCGGATAAAAAAAAAACGTACTTACGATCAATTAAGGTATGTTACTGAGCCCGATCTCTAGCCACGGTTGATACCGGGGTTGAAGCACCACTTTACGAACCTCGTAAGTATCCTCGTGGAGTTGCCTCGTATATAAAAAATACGGGATTTATCAACGGAATCAACTCCGACGCAACGTCGTTAGACCGACCGTCTATCTTAAGACTGAAAGCGTGCGCGGAGACAGGCCGATAATTTCCGTGCTATGACAGAGCTGATAAGCCGGTAATGAGCAAAGCGGATTCTGTATTGACTTAATAAGCTCTCCGTATAAACCATTGAGTTTATATACGTGAATTGGCATCATTACCAGTTCGTGCACTGAATACAATCGATTGAATTTGCATTTCACGCTTATATTTTGTTATGATAATTCTTGTTCTTGATTATCGATTCGCTAAATGAGGCCACGCTCGCAATAACAATAATTTAACGCCGTAATTCTAATTAATAATTTAAATGAACCGATAAGAAGAGCACGAGCACACTTTTCACGCCTTTTTATATCTCCTGTATGGGGAAATGTTCTGTCTCTGTAGCTGGAAACATAAATTGCCGACATAAGATGTAAATTAAAATTGTAAACTATAGTTTTAGGAAACAACGTTGGTCGTTGAGATGATAAACGAGAAAACATAGGCAGTGTGAGCTGTCACCAGATTAAAGGTGGTCAAATTATAAATAAGATTGGTATAAAAATATCTTATTTACATAACATATTGCGATAAAATATGTATTTTCTAATATATTTTTATACCAATCTTATTTATAATTTGACCAACTTCCATCTGGTGACGACTCACATTGCCTATATGTTTTCTCATTTTCATCAACCAACGTTGTTTTCTAAAACTATACTTATAAAATGTAAAATATAAGACAATTCCGGTGCGCGTGCATTTCTCGTAGAATCCGGTTTTATAGAAATCGTAATACACTTTTGCGTAGCTCCATGCCAGCGTAGTGCAGCCTCGTGTTACCAACGCGACACAGATAAATATCAGCTGCTTAAATTATAATAGATAACCTGCAGTTACCGACAACTGCTTGGTAGATGGGCAGGTATGACGAAATTGGGGGCGCGGCAGCAAAGAAATCGTTTTCAGCAGCCCGGACCTGTTTTTTAGCGTCGATAGTTTTGGCCGATATCGCGCGACGGATGACACTCGGGCACTCGCACAGTCGTGATTAGCCGCGCGTGCACCCAGGATTATGCGGAACGTTGTCCCTCCTTCGCGTCGTATCTAATCTCATCTTTCCCAAACACATTTATTTCAAGATAGATAATATGAGCGCGTTTTAAGTAAAGGGCCCCGGCGCTAGCAAATGTTACGTAAATCAACGTTAGAGTAAATTTTACCAATCTCGCGCCCGTGCCGCCCCTTTGCCTAGTCACGTCACTGGTCATTTAGTTGAAGTTGTCCTGCTATGTGATTATCTCGAGAATTACCGGACGGTAGCGGGATGCGCGCAGCGTCCAAAACGCATAATTTCATCGAAATAACAGGGTCAAAGCCGGAGGCGGGTTAAATTGCGCCCGGAACACGGGGGCTAAAGGACAATTAGAATCCACCGTCGGCCGGCCATGCGAGTATCAACTGAGAAAGCGCGGCGTCTCTCTTTATCATCGTGTCTCCCTTCTCCCCCTTGTCCCTCGTGCGAGTTGGATAAAATAAATCCGCCCCCAACTTTCGCCGCGTCGCGTATTGTGACGCCGCGCAGCGCGGAATTAATTACAGGGCCGAGGAGGGAATTGCTACGAGCCGGTCCGACGACGAGCGTCTGCTGTGATCGAAGACTCCTGGAAACGGGGTTAACTGCCGCGATAATTATTATTCCACCCCCTCCCTCCCTCCCCCGGCCAGCGGCCGCTGCGCTCGCGATTGAATTTCGAGCACGCGCGAGCGCGAGATTCACCCGGGTCGGTCGTTCCTCGCGCAAGACGAGGACTAATTAATATCGTGCCGGTCGAATAACTTAGCGTACGCCTCGGCACGAAGGGGTTGCACTCCGAGGCCTGAAAATACGACGGCTGTCCTTCCCACGCGGTCACGCGAAGGGTCGATCCGATCGTCACGCGCGCATTACGCGGCTTTCACAACGCGCGCGGCTCGTGGCGTCGGCGGGGAGGAAGGGATGAAAGCCGGGATGAAGCCCGGGATAAAAGAAGAACCGATAACACAATTATGAGAGAATGAGAGTAGCTATAAGAGGATGAAATTCTCTTGAAAGTTATTTCAGTATCGCACGTTCATCTTGAGTATACAATTTTCACTTCTGCTTCGCGGATTGAAACGTAGCGGGAGTAGTACGCGGGATTAATACGTGCGACGAACATCATTTATTTGAAATTGAAAATACAATTTATCTGGGATCCTTTCTTGATTACGGCGGGGGATCGAAAGGAGACCGAAAGAATAATGCGAATAGCCCGGCCGCGGAATCCGATTAGCTCAAGGATCATAAGTTCGATGGCAATTTGCATTTTCTATTATTTCGACCAGCGGATGCTAAGGCGACGTCGCTGCGGGAAATTTTGTATCTCCGGCCGACTCTGGAGACTTCCCGCTTGTATTTTCGTCGCGGGCGGACGGAAGTATATTAAAGATCCGCTTGTTCTAGCAGGAGATAAAAATAAACATGACGTTTGGGGAGCAGCTTAGCCGGAGGACCTTTCCAAGTCAGAATAAATACTTTACTTGCGTGAAAATTCCGAGAGCATTCGTCTTACCTTCGACGGAAGATCCCCGGAGTCCGCCCGAGAGCCGCGCTCTCCAAACACCGCTTCGGAGTATCATAAAACCGATACGCTCGTGTGCGTTTTATCGACTGCGTTTCTACCAAGTGTCCAACGGCGCGGAATACATCGCGGTATATATCTCCCGTCTACCGCAATTAACTTTTTAATAAAGCTTCGCGCGTCCGAACGTTGCGGGCGCATTTTTCGCAGCGAAGCGGCGCGATGGGAAATTGATTTCTGTCGCCGCGTCGGTCGGGCGTTTTTTTTCCCCGCAGGCCAGGTGTGTATCCGGCTTTATCGTTACCCACGGCTGCCGTCGACGAGGAGCGGCATTCTTCCCGCTTGCATGCTCGCCGCAAGATAAGATACATCCACGGTCATTAATAGCAACCGAAACGACGATAAAGCGTTGTACGAGCGGGCCCGACGTCGCCGAATTTTCCTGCGGCTTGTTAGCCTGAATAAATTGTGATAGCCACCCCCGTAGTCGTGTTTGTTTACAATTTCGTCAGTGAAAGCAATGAGGCGGTCCCGCGGTGCTCCCGTAGCGGCCTAATTGGATAATAATAACTCCGTTATCGCGCGCGAGATGATAAATAGCGGCCGCGTGCGCCTCTTTAATCTAATTCGTCGATGGCGGCCGCGCGGAGTGCTCCGACCGGAATTAATATAATACGTCCGCGAAATTGCGGACGCGGGCTGAAGTCTTCGGAAATTGAAGAGGAAGAGAATTTTCTCCGGAAAAATGTTACGAGCGTCAGAATTATCAGATGTGAAACGTTACTGTTAGTGGCGAAATATCGAACGCGGTGGCGTGTAGCCGAACGTTTCTATATAGCGATTTATATCGAGGTTATATTCGAGCTTCTTTTAATATAATAACTATTTTATGAAATATTTTGTCAGCTAAACGATATTTTTCGTTAAAATCTGCTTTTTATTTCGGTACACACACACACACACACACACACACACATACATACATTGAAAAATAGCTCTCTCGCAATGCTTTTCCGGGGAGATCCTCAATTAATTCTGGCAGTATCAAGCTTCTTTTCTTGAATATGGTAACGAATGCCGCAGAGTTTCCGCCGCTATTATGAAGAAAATAAATGGCTTGCGGCACGAAGCTTCTAAGTTTCTTACCGCTATTATATAAATATAACAAGTACACGTATAAACAAATGAATGTATAAAGCGAAGTTACCTAGTTTATCTTATATTTCGACATGCCTCGCGATTAAATGAGTCTTGTACTCGATTAGCTGAGCTTTGGTGCTACGGAAAAGCTAAGATAAATCAGCATTGTGCGACATCAAGCTATCTCAAAGTTATTTCGAAGCATGCAATTTTAATATATATATAAATTATTGTTTCTCCTCGGGGATTACAAGGTGTTTTTAAAGAAACGTACCCAAATCTCTTGCATAAAAATATAATACACATAATAAACAAAAAATCTAGTAGAAATAGAACAAAAACCCGCAAACGCAGCTGCGTGCAATTTTAATACTTGTATAATATATAGACGAAAATCTTCTATTACGAGAAAGGATTCTAATATGAGATAGTAGATTTTCAACGTCCAAATTCCATCGCAAATCTTTTTTCGCAACGCGTACATGATGCAACGATCAATTTTCCACTAAACAGATTTCACTCCAAGGGCAATAAATTCATAGTGGAACCAACGGATGGCGCCTGTTAATTTAACAGAAACTCCGCTGTCTCGTATTAAGAGCCTATCTCGTAATAGGGAACTTTCCTCTACTAATACGGCACATTTCCATATTCCTTTCCATATATGGCACATTTCTATATTGAATAATTTTTAGCAGGCCTTTCCCCGGGACGTTTATGAGACGCGATGTATATTTTCCTCCATTTAAAGCGTGCGAAATTGGATTTCGCCGAGATAACACCCGACTTCCAATTTCTGGTTAAAGATTAAATATTCTCAATCGCATTATGTCGCATATTTTCTAGGGGGCACGGCTCAATACCAGGTGGCTGTTTCCGATCGGTCGCGCCGAAGAAGAATAAATACGCGCAGATTGCGACGAAGAAATCCATGCAATTACGCCGCGTTGCGCTTAGCGGCGCTATCGGAAATCCCGATAAACCGCAATCAGGGGTGAGCACCGTGATTAAAGCCCCGTGACGGTAATGGCGCCGATATAGCGCCGTATATAAATAGAATCCGACGTTGAATCGTTAATGGTGGCAATTCGTGTGTTCGAGAGTGGCGGTTGTAACAATATTTATGAATAGCGGCCGGTTAAAACCGCGTATAACAGATAACTCCGATAAATATTTGCGCTGAATCCGAAAATCGTGATAATTTGAATGTTGCTGGCCGTAGCGCGTGGCAAAATCGGGAGAACGAATCGCGCGCGGCGGGGGCGGCGGTGCCGTTTGCGGGAATCGTTTAAATGTGCGCGCGCGCGTGTCAACTTTCTAAATTTCATCAAACAAACAATCTAAATATCCGGGGTCCGCGGACCTCCGGGCTCTCTTGATATTTAATACCCGCCCGTAAATCCCGGCTCAATATCGAAGGCAGTTCGAGAAATGAAGTTACTCGGTTTCGGAATGTCCTCGGAACCCGGCCGATAAAATCCGTGGAATTTGCTTTACGGGGAACATTCGATGTCCCCCTTTGTCTTAAACACCGTTACCTGCAATGTGAGTTTCTAAAGGCGGGATTTTTCGAAGAATTCCTCGGGTAGTATTGAAAGAGACGTCGCGGAAACGAAGGAGGAAAGCGAGAGAAAGAGAGACACAAGGGGAGAGAGAGAGGGGGGGGGGAGGTAACGGGAGAAAACGTGTAAAGGAGGAACGGCAAGTCAAGGCAGTCGAACCGCCGCCTTACAAAATAACGCGCCGGTGGATCTGCGCCGTGGCGGTGCAATTAATTAAGATAATTTATGAGTGCAGCCAAGTCGTAGCGCCGCGGTGGTTAATGTTTATCGCTTACGACGCTCGTATCGGCAGCATAATTTATCTCCGGCCGGCCATCGCGTCGCGTCGCTCGCACAATTTACTACTGCGCGCCTGCTAATTTATTTGGGAAATAATAATCGTTCGGTGGCAGATGGCGATGGCGTTTTTCTCCCCTGCGCTGCACCGGGATAACGTATTGCGCGCAGCCATCACGCGTCTGAAATTCGTCGGGCGGCGGCGGCGAATTCGCGAAAATCTCGGTTTAGCGTCGCGGTAATCCGACGATACTGTCGGCGTTTAACCGCGAATACAGGTGGCAGGCACGGGGCGCGGCGACAATAAAGTTTCTGATAAAATAGCCGATGCCGATACCGAGGGGGAGGTAACAGGTGCGGTCATTAACACCAACTGTAAACATTTAATCAGGCAACACTTGGTCACTTTAATCCTCGGAGGGCGCGCGCCGCCCGGAAGGTTAAAATATTAACCGAAGAGCAAAATGACGATCGGCGCCGCAGGCGCAATCGCGGCGGGCCATTTGACGGGAGGAAAAATTAATTAATCGTCGCATTTTTTTAATCGCCGACGAGAAGCGAGCGTGGACGCCCGGCGGCGGCGGCGGCGACGGCGACGGCGTTTAACGGCTGATTAATGCCGGGTACTCTAATTCTCGCAATCACGGCCATTCGCGTCGCGTCTCGAGGAGCATTGAATTAAATTGGTCTACTTGTTTCTTATTGCGATTCGCCGTCCTCCTCCCCGAAACGAATCGTCGCCGCGCTGAGAGAAGAAATTGTTTCTCATTTTAAATTTAGAATTCGGAATTGTCGTAACTTCAAAGAGAGGCCCCTTAATTGCGACTCGAAATGGGCAAAAAAATAAAGTCCTCCCACCCCACCCCACCCCCCGGGACGAAACGAGAACGCGTCCGAGAAGAGTTGGCGAACACTCGTTTGACACCTGAGACTTGGTCGCGCGCGCGTGCACGCCACACGAGCCGCGCCGCTACACACTACCTACTATTTCCCTCGCGCAATCAAATACTTCCGCGGATGAATATTCACGCGTTACCGCCGGGCAGCTGTACCAACTGAAAGTTAAAGCCAATTCAGAAACCGGAAAAGTAAAACGCGACAACATATACGGGGCGGCGAGCGACGCGCGTCCGGATAAAATTTACCCTCCTGTTATCCAGTTGGTGCGCGCATACCAACCTGCCGCCGTGGCAAAGTGCATTCTCTTTCCCCGCCGCTGCTCTTTCTCTCGCACTTTATTGCCGCCCGCGGCCGTTTAGCGCAATAAATTAGACGCGGCGACGGTAAGCGCCGTGTTATACTGACGATCAAAGGTAATTTGATTTATGTATCTCACCCCTGCTGCGAGAGCGGAGGGATCCACGGCGCCTTGGAGGTTCGACTTCCCCAAAACACGGCGGATCCGCGGCAAGCTGCATACACACGCACGTACACACACACACACGTGTATATACACACCCACAAACTCCGTGTAATTAACGTAAAGACGCGCACGGTTGCCCGAAGTTCCTGCCACATCGACCGTATAACGTGACGTTATAATAGAAACCGTAGACACGCCGTCTCAGACATAGGTCAAATAACGAGAATCACGGGACCGTTTCAGACGTCGTGCGCAAGTTTCCGCAAGTCTCGGCACTAAACCTACGAATTTCCGCGACGCCATTGAATGCACGTCTGAACGATGATGCGATGCGCAAGGAGGAGGGCATTCCGGAGGATGATCAAACGGTTTTCCACCGAAAGAAACGCTGCGACGGCTTTGGCTATTTTAAGTCGGCGATGTTTTATTGGAGACGGAGCGAAAACCGATGCTCGGGGAGGTCTCGTTAAAAATTATGAAAAATACTCGCAAGAGTATTAAGGGGATGCTGGAGTGATTCTTATCAATCCGTCGATTATTCGCGAGTGAATTTGCGCGCGCTGAACTTTGGTCGCCCAGACTGGCATGGAAAAAAATTATCGTTGCATATCGCGAATTAATTTTGAAGCGTTTACACGTGTTGAAAAAGAGAAAGAGAGAGAGAAAGGAAAAAAAAACGGAACGGCAGAAAGACATATTAAAAAGAAGTAACGCGTGTCACGCGACTACTGGAAATTTAAAATACCCGACATACGTTCCGATAGACGCGAGCTTATCGCAATGCACACAAGCGAGCCAAAGTTATCCGGGGAAGGCGAACTTACGCCGGCTGACTGTAACTTTTGTTTCGTAATGCGATAAAATGGCTTTCCATCCGTTCCCGAGGACGGCCTGTGTCTCGTATCTCGAGCGAGCGGCATGCAGATAACATCTTTAAATTTAGAAAAGAATGGCGACGAAGGGATGCCGCGTGCCAGCTGGTGCCCCGATACGATTGAACCTGGCCGGAAAACAGGGTTAATCTTGTCAAAGAGCCCGGCGCGCGCGACAGGATCTATCGGGATCTCCCGACGACGTGCCTCTGCAGGATTTTCCGCGCTGCGGATCCGCCGCCGCCGCCGCCGCCGCGGCCGCCGTCGCCGCTGCGGAGTGCGACGGTGATTGTCCCCCGCGCCTTCATTTAAATTATTCACCGGGCGGAATACCGAAACGCCGCGCGCGGCGCGCGAAGCAGATGGGAGACGGCGCAGCCTCCCCGGCGCTGCTGGAAACGACCAAGTGACGTTCGTCCCGAAACTCATTTTCGAGCACAAAGGAGTCGGCGCTTATTAATAAGTACTGATATTGGCTCAGCGCGAACGTGCGACAAGCACGTGTGCAAGCAGGCTCGCTCGGAGGAATCGGCGGCCCGAATTAATACGGAATTCCGGGCCTATTCATCTTCCGCTCGATTTCGGCGGCGGCGATAAAAATTTTACGACCCACTATCATGAGAATACATCTGACGTAATGTCACTCTGAAAAATATGAACTCGATGTCGATTGTAATAAAATTTGAAAGTGTGATTCTACCCTTATAGTGGAGCCTTTTACGAACTGATAAAATGTACCTCTCGAATGTAAAAGATAATTTTTTTATCGGCCGATGAATGTTCCTTCGGGAAGAGGTAGCGTTTCCATTTGTCCGGACAATAGTTTTACACTCGCCACTCTTATCGCGCGATATTGTGCCAATTATTTTTATCTGCCGACTATTAAGCGGCTGGTACAATAAGAGCCGTAAATATCCTTTCGCAAGTTGTTACGGCGGGAAATAAGAGCCGAAAAAAGACGGGCGTCGTTAGCGACGATGCCCGGTCGTGCGTATCTCTTATCGCGAACCCATTAAAGCGCGCTATCAAACATAACGTCGCTTTGAAGCCCGGATTAGCTGGCCTTTGCGGAATTTCGATGGCCGGCAAGATCAACCGTTGTAATATCGTTGAGCGCCGGGCGCTGCGCCGGCCGGAGCTGATTGCTTACCGGGGATTAAAGGGTTTATGTGCGGGTGCGTGTCCGCTAAACGATGCAATTTATCTGCAACGTGTCGCGAAGCTCGACGAGCCGTAATATTGCCGGTGAGTTATTAAAGGGCCGAACTTGAGGGGCCCGAGAACGTTCCCGTCCGTGCGCGGGCGCGATCTATTCGAACTAGCAACGTCAAGGGAGGCAACTTGCAGATTCGGCACAAATTGAGATGTTCAGCCGTCTATGAAAATTAATTTAGACCAAGTTCGCGGATATCCCCGTGTTGCCCGTACACGCTTTAGTACCCGGGCGTGAGTTTCGCGTACGAGAGGTGCGAGAGTTGCTACTAGGCTAGGACTTTGCTTCCGCCCCCACCACTCTGCCCTCCCCCCCGTTAATAAAACTACGAAGATAGTTAACGCGTCGCGTCCGCGTGCAACTGCGTAATAACAATTTAAGGCTGATAAATTAGAAACTTCATCGTGCACAATAATCTTAAACGTGACACCTAATTACGGCGCGCACGCTCGTTTCAAGCTAAATGCGTATGGCATATATTATACTTGTACTTTGATCGATACAGTTGAAGCTTGTAATTGCATCGTAAAGTAATTGCGCGCTAAATTATCTCGATCGAGAAGCGCTAGTGCGAGGACGATCTATCGTTTCAGAATTATTTCGCCCGACGGGGAGACTGCGCGGGTTCCCTTTTTAGAACGGCGCATAATTTTGGAGGCGTTTGTCCTAACGGTTGTAAAAGCTGCGCGGCTAACGAATATCAAAGCGAGTTGCAAATTTGGCGCAGACTGTTGAACCGTCTATGCAAATTCATTTAGACAAGGTGCGGCCGCTAGTTGTACGCCACCGCACGTCGGGAACGCAATATGAAATACGCCTCGCATCGACTGTTATTGCGATTGCGGAGAGCTCGACCTGTAACCGCATTCAAAATGCAATACACTGTAATTACACGGTGTAATTAGTGCTTCAAGTGCGCCAAATATGTGTCAAACAATAGCGATATATCTCTTTAATCTTATCTCACTCTCCCACACGCCCGCACCCTCAGAAAGGATTTCTGTTACCGAGACAACAAATATTATTGTCGCATTTATATTTCTCACTACCTCATTCAGCATAAAAATAAGACGATATCAAAATAATATCAATAATTCTTATTCTCTATCGAATTAAAAAAGATTCACTTACTATATTGAGACAAGAGTAACTTATGTAAATGTAAGTTTATATATTGCGTTTGGAATACATTTCCCCTCCATTTTACAACGCACCAAGTTGGCACCACGATATTCGACAAAAGACGATACATACTATCGTTTTATTCTAGATTTTAGAATTTTTCATTCAAGATTAAAATATTTCTTTCTCTAAAATAAATATGGTTGGCGCTATATCGATCCTATTTTATGATACATTCAAGTGTAGCATTGGGTCCGGAATTATTTTTCTGTGGGTGCGTTGCTTATGCATCCATCTCGCGGCTAATAAAATGAGAGAATAACCGGAATACAAGAGACACTTTTATATTTGTATATTCTTGATTTACGACGCAGTCAATGTCATGTTTTAAATACATTTAGATAAGTTAATTTCTTTTCTCCAAATTCAATTTCCTCGGGTGATTCACTCGGAGATAGCATGCCGACTGGTAGTCTGGAGATAAGTGAGGCTAAAATATCGAATTAAATCCGGCGAGGCGACCATTTTAGATCCTCCCGTTGGGAAAAAAATAGAAATTGATTTCCGACAAACTGGTGCGTCGATTCCATTCACATCTCGTAAATTTGTGTTTATTGCCGCGGCGTTGTCTCGAGGAATCTTGTGTATCTATCTGGCACGCCAATAAACAACGTTGAGAAATGTTAAATGTGACGACCGGAACGAGCGGGATAGAAATCGATAAAAATTATTATCGGAGATAAATGATTAAAATCGCTCGATGACGCCGTAAACAAGGCCCTGGTCAATAAAGACCGCCTGCTGCGCGAGACACGTCTTTCGGCAATCGTATATTCCGTATTCTTCACTCCCGCGAGGGGGAGGACTTTGTGAGAGGGAACAGAAGACAAGTTATAGCGCGGCGCGCATTTGTGTAACTACTAAATTCGATCGGCACGCCATTAAGGGGTCATTCCGCTTTAACGGCCCAAGAACTATGCTTATCTTTAACCATTTTTTTCACAGTAAATACACCATACAATGAAATAAATCTTTTCGGGATTTATTAGGGCACTCTTAAATAACACGAAAAAGTTCTTGTCACAGTTTAAACGATTTTTAGTTAAACGTTTTCTACACCGTTCGAATGGCGTGTCAAAAAGGATGCAAGTCCGCTGCGTTGGTGACTTTTATCATTCAGGCTTACCAGAGACAAAAAAAATTAAAAAGATTCTTAATCTACAACTTCAGTATTTTCTTGGCTATATCTGGCATTTTTATTAATACAGAAAATTTATTGCGAAAAATATTACTTCAGCCAGGGTAAATAAATTTTCTGTATTATTAAAAATGCCAGATATGGCCAAGAAAATACTGAAGTTGTTAATTACTGTTAGCGACTTGAAGAATATTCTTATTAGTATTCTTAATCTATATGAGTACGTCCCGAATCTCAATTAATAATTTTTATTAAAAAATAACAAAATGGCGCCAGTTTGAAAAAAGTTTTTAAAAGTACCTCTTAAGTGTGTCCTAATAAATCCGAAAAAATTGTTAAAGATAAGCACAGTTTTTCGGCCGTTAAAGTGGAATGACCCCTTAAGACCAGATAGTGATCCCTGTACGTGAATTAAGGAACACGGGAATGAAAGCGGAACAAAATTCATTAGGGGATGCCGTAACGAGAGCGAGACGATCTTTCAACGGGATTATCTAACGACGCAATTTCATCTGTTTCGAACGCCGGTAAATACTCGCGTATTATTTCACATCGGGATATGATTTCAGTTGTTTATGTAACAATGGGAGTTTTTTAATGACGTCCCTGATTAATCGCGTCTCCCGGTTTCTAATAACGCCGCCGTCCTCGATATTACGGAGCGAGAACGAAACAGATCATTTTTCCGCGATCGCGTCCGGACACTTAAAAGAGGCTTCAGGCGTGAAAGAAGTAAACTTCGTTTCCGCCTTATCTCGAGACGGATGCTTTGACTGTCTTCATCTGTGCAAACGAAGTTAGGCGTCAACCTGGACTTCTCTGCGGGAGCGCGCTGAATCGCGATATCGATCGCGATGCAACACCGGTCCTCTCGCCGCCTCTCGAGTTTTGCGCGAGCTGTCTGAAGGATTTCTCAAGTTTCGGATGCCGGCGGAGCGAAGTATAAAGTTTTTCAAGTGGATTTCCTTCTACTTTCGGCCTCGCATCAAAGAGCTTCACGGCAGCCCCAACGAGTAATGCATTATGAAATTATCCCCGCGCAAAAGCGGATACGCAATAAATATTTGCCGGCGACTACAGTGAAATATCCTTTGACGCAGACGCGCGGGGTGTAAAAAATATTAAAGCTTCATGAAGCCCGGTCGATGGGGAATGGAGGGGAGGGGAGGGGAGGGGGGGAGGGTGGAGTAGGCAGGAAAGGGTTGCACGCATGGCGACCCGACGCGGCGGAAACGCAGACGCTCGGCAGACGCAATCTGCGCGTGGCGAAAATTGGTTTCGGCGAAAAAAAAGACGTGGTTTATACAGGAGTTTCCGGGAGCTTGATACGTAGATTTAATTTTCTCTAATTACGAGCCGCGCGCGGCGCAGCGATGCGTGCCTGATGCGGCGCATATGCATATTCGACGGTATGTGGGTTGCGTTTAATGAGAGGTGCCTGTTCGACGGCGCGGCGCGCGTCGTCGTGCGGGTTCCGGGGAAAATAAATTTCACAAACGCTCATCGGAAGCGTTACACATGTGTTTGAACTTTCGGGAATGATTGTTGACCGACGTTGGTTGGCTTATAAACGAATGCCGGCGCTGCTGGCCGGCGCGATTGAATACATGAACGGTTGACTAAACACCATGCAATTTCCATGTCCAATTTGCAGCTTATGCAAATGCATGCCCGGCATTTCGTAATTATATGCATCAAATGCGCGATGGTTCCAACAATTTCTCCGACGATTTCTCCGACCGCCGCGCCGGCGCGGGGAGTCCGGGGCTCCCCGTAAAATCCGAATTCAAATGTTACTTACTTTCTGAATTGCTTCTTTGCTTGCTCTGTACCGGAGTCGAGCACAAAGTACACAGCGTTTTATAACGGACGAATGGAATCGCGGATAGAAGTGGCGTACAAACAAGAGCGAGTTTCCCCAGATGGGTCTACGAAAGATCGACTGACGAAATTAATTTCGAGAGTAGATGAACGTCGATCGGAAGAATATGTTTAATTAATGTCCGAGGTGCAGTCATGATGCTCGATGAAAATGCTACCGCGTAATGCATGATATGCATACACTGATAGAAAAATATCTAGTATTTGAAACTGTAATTGCATAGTAAAATAATTATAGTCGGGAATATCATTTTATAGTAATCATTATAATATTAGTAATAGCAACCATATAGACACAGTGATGCCAACTATTTCAAAAATTTACTATGAAATATATTGCAATATTTACAGTACACCTTACCAAATTAAAAGCTCGTTTTGTTTTATGACAACCATATTATGAGTTGCATGGACCGATATTGTGTCTATAAGAACTACAATACATTGTTAGGTCAACCATAACTTACGTAGTTGGAAGAATTAGAAAAATGTGGTTGGCTCCTAAAATGACTATAAATCCTAGTGAGATTGTGGGTAACTGTAACCATTTTTTTTCTGCCAGCGTACGCGTTACTTAATTACATTCGCGGAAAAAAGAATGTAGGGTAAAAAGAGAAATGTAAAATTGATAAATAGCATGTGTCACGGGGTCTAGAGATCGATATGCCGCTTGCCTTTATAGTCTCGGAAAATGAACTCAATATTGGGGACGTGCTTTGATCCTTAACCAGCTCCCGATAGAGGTTGGGAAAATCGCTTTCAACTTTGGACGATGATAAAATGTAAAATAAGATTTTTATAAGAACGGCGTCGCCGTGTTTCGGACGAGATTAATAACGTAACAACGTAACAACGTAGCAGTAATATCTAACCGGTTCATTAAAAAAGTGGCTTTCTTATGCCCGACTGATAAGAATTGACCTTAAGTTCCGAGAGAACTTCCGTGTCCTTTAATAGGAAGAGTTTAAAAATAAGAGGATTAATATCGCTCGAGTATAATAGCCGCGCAGCGCGAGCAGAGCGGCATCCGTGAAGATTTTAGGGGCTCTACTCGTGCTTGAGTAATAATAAAATAAGTTTTATTAACAACGACAGAAAAAAACGGGACTAACAGTGCGACGTGCACAGCTTTTCTTAAAACAATGCCTTGCGAAAGCTTAAACGCACGTATCGCGCAAACGTGATTAAAACCTTTCCCATTTCGTTATTAGTGTCTCCCGTCATCGGGCGGCAGTTATTTAATAATAGAGCGCAGGCTCCAAACTGATACAACTATTAAGTGCGATGCGCCGACGGTTTATACGCGAAATTCTCGAAAAATGGCTTTCCTTTATCGTGGCGCACGGCGTACGTGATCGATATTGTGTCGTAATATTTCAGTAGCTCGTCCCCGACGACACACGGGACTCTCGTGAGAGAGGCGCTTGAGCATCGTAAAGGAAAGCCGGAGGCAGGGTGCGAAAATTGTTTCTTTGTTCCAAGCTAGGAGAAGACAGCAAAGAATTCACTTTAATTTTACACTTTGAAGCGTACCCTCGGACACAAAGACCGGACGGTGGACTTCAGATCACAGAGTGACCCCGGCCAGACAATATTTCCGCCAGCGAGAAGACGCGCGCCCAGTTTCCTTGGAATTCTTCGAGGTCCCGTAAATGATCTTCACGGTAGATAAAAATAAGAGAAACGCCGTTCGCGCGCGCAACGTTTCTTCCGACGGTTGCGCCCGTCGCGAATTTATACGCGCGACGAGACAGAGACGCGGACGAGCGCCGTCCGCCGCGATATTTCCCGCGGAGAATCGCCGGACCTGGACAATTTCGCGTTCATTCAGAAATGCATTCTGCAAGTTTTCAGTCGGCCGCGCGTACAGAGACACATAATAGACGCGGCCGGCAATTATGCCGCGCGCAAACGGCCGCTGATTACTCCGCATTCACGGATTACGCCCGTCCGGGCACCGTCGCGTCGTTCTGTTCCGGCGCAATATCGTGGAGGAGTTGCGAGGATAATGACTGACGGGGGAGACGTAATAAACGGTGGCCTTCTCCTCTTTTATCGTCGGACGCGACGAGGTCGGGCGCACACCATTGCGGGGCGAAACCGCCGCCATTCGGACGGACTCTAAAACCCCAAGGCGCTACCTAATCCTGAAATTGTCGTGTAAAACGTTACGATTTGTGCGTTGCCCCTCCCCCCCCCCTTCCGTTTCTGGTTAAATGCATTTCTGTAACTCGACTCTTTGAACCTCACGCTCCGCTCGTAAATGCGTCACAGCTTACGTTAGCTCTGCTAAGTGCACTTTGTGTTCGTGAATATTGTATTGAACATTACGGGCGTTGACTGCCATCTGATTGCTGTGTTCTATGCGATTTTGCTAAGGGAATTAGTTTTTAATCATTTACACAATTAGAACTCAATTTGTGGGACGTGACTGTTAATTCGACATTTCGCAATATACGATTTTACAAGCGCGTCTACTTTTTATCTAGATCTGTGATTTATAGCCAGGCAGAAAACTTTCTTTATTCGCGTTAAAATTAATGTAGTTACATTTGTATTCTTCAAATTTATGATACCTGTTTGATTTTCCTAATATGTTGCTTGCTGCAAAATCATTTTGAAGGAAGAGACACTCGCGTTTAGTTCTGCCAAGTTTAGAATTAACGACGATTCGATTTGATTCCTTGAGCCGGGATCTCGCAGTTGATTGGAAATTTGAATTCGATGTTTAATTAACGCGGAAAATTTGATGGAAGGCCTAATTGCAAGGACGGGCAAAGTTGACGCCAAGTTTCCTAACGAATCTGTCATTAACAGTCGATTTAATGGTAAAAGTTGGGCATCCTGTATCGAAAGAAACAAGAGACGTAAAGATTAGAATCCCTCGTTTCCCACTTAAATTTCTTGTGCAGCTTTAAGGAAGTGTTCGTCGTGTCTTTTCGGGGCAGCGTCTTAAACAGTGGAGTCGGCGGAGCGGAAGTAAACGAATGCGGATACATAGACGAGCTACTTATCTGCGTTGCGAGTGCGTACGCATTTGAAGGAAACGAGCGTGCACTTAATAGTTTCCCCTCGGGCGACGGTCACGGTACTGAAAATATCAATTCCAGCTGTGCTCTCGGGAGCAACCTAATCTGGCAGCGTAGCGTGAAACGATTTAAATCCAGTTCCGTAGCGGCGCTACACACTAAGGAGATTTCACTTAAGCCAATTCGCCGTGTGGGATTAAAATTTAATCTCGAAAAGATGTTAACAAATAGCGAACGAAATTCTCGCCGTCGTCCCGCCGATCGTCCGCGCGCGAGCGCGCCGCCGCGCCGCGCCGCGTCGCGCCGCTCCGGATAAAGGATCGAGTTAGACGCTTGTCATATGCACGTGGCACATTTTTGTACGCGTCAGATGTTCTGACGGAAATTAACGATGCAGATTTTAAAGGGCGGAATTCTATGCAGATCGCGCGCTCGCGCTCGCGCTCGCGTGGACAAAGTCGCGCCGCGCCCCGTCGCATTCCTGCCTCGAATTGTATTAATTAAAAAGCGGGGAGGGGGGGCGGGGAGACGTCCGTAATGAAAAATCCGTCGTTCCGGCGGATCGTACGAGATCGCATATCTCGATTCGGTATTGTTCGACTGCGACACAGGCCGCTGCTCGCGATATTATGCTCGCAATATATATTGGCGATATTATGAACGCGCGTTTGCTTTAGAGCGCTGAATAAAGAAGTTCCTATTGAGATTCCCCATTTTAATTCTCTTAGCAATATTACGATACGGTATACTACAATGCTGCAGTACCAATCTTGTTTTTCTTCCTCGCGTGGGTGTCTTTTTTTGGGGAGGGGGGGGGGAAGGGGGACGCGCAATAAAGAGATCCGTGTACTCGTATTCGCGGCATCAGTTCCTCTATTAATATTTCGAAATTGCCGACCGATTGTGCTCGGTCACAAAAGAATCGGGGCCAGGTGGGATCTGTGCTCCAAGGCCATTTAATGGATTCTTTCGTTGAGCGCGGTGCATTGTTTAAGGGAATAAATAAAGCAAGTGGGGAGCGTGCAGAAATTTCCTGTGGTGGAGGGTATTAAAACATCTTGCGTCAATGACAGTTTAATCGATTTTATTATTAAGCCAGGAATATAATGCTACGTGCATTAAACGCGTGGATATTGTGCGCAGTATAGTGCACAGAATGATAATGTTATTGTGTTGCTTCGGGGGGGAAAAAAACGTACAAAATCCGATGTTAATATGTTACGAATGAAAGATTTTTCTCATTACAAGAAATTTAAATTGTTACGCATAATGGTTATATGGACTGCAAGGTATAGTATTTTTTTTATATGTACAGTTTCTTCAAGTAATTTGGAATATTTCTGAAGAGATATACCTCTCATGTTTATGTAATTGAAAGAACTTTCTACGAATTGAACATCGGAAGTGCAAATACGCGATAAAAGTTAAATTTTTTATCCAAATCTTCAAGCTTTGCAT